>NW_017537323.1:934583-1005312 GCF_001853355.1 Bactrocera latifrons
ATACTGAGCATCTTTCTCTTTGACACCATGTCTGATATCCCACGTGATCTGTCAAATACTAATGCATGAAAATCCTAACCTCAAAAAAATCACCCGATATTAATAAGTGTGGGTATATTTACAAGTCTTTTTACGAATTAAACTAGAGTTCCATCGGAAATGTGCTAAGGCGATAAGTAAAAGTTGCTTTAGAACAGCTTGTCAGAATTTATTTAGGAACTAGGATGTCTTACAACCATATAACCAAAGTAGTAAAAAGTGTTTTAGCAACATACGGATCTCTAAATTTTCTTTCAAGACTGAAGACTAAAATAAGCTAATAGTACATTTATAGTTATTTATAAAATAAGCCATAGTACAACAACAAAACAAAAAATTGGCTCTCGTCTATAGTGTTTCATTACATAATGATAAATGTTTCATTAATTAGATGTACAGAAAAGCATGTCGTCTTACATTTTTTGAAATTCAATTTCAAATCATTGCTATCACACCTAGAAACCGAACTATGGTAATCTGTTAGCAACATAATAAGCTTAAATATGTGATTTAAAAACCTTGATGTCATCGACATATGGTAAAAAATGTTGGGATTCTATGATAGAAGAGATATCGTCAATAAATATGAAGAACAGTTTGACAACTTGAATAACTGAAGAGACAATAATTGAACTTGAAAGGGTATTCTCAAATAACACAATATTTGCACAATTTTTCAGGAAGCATAAGGGAGTTTTGTATGAATCGTAAAAAAAATATGATTTTGAATTATATAAATTAAGAAAGACGTCTTCTGCAGAGATAATTGGAGCTTTACATGAAAAGTCGGAAATTGAAATAACACATATACTGCAGCTAGGACATGGTCTGAACTGAATGATATAATTTTTTCTGGTACAAGTATACTAGAGAATATATTTCATTGAACTATATGAAGAAAATATGCACTTTGACCGACATATTGATTCATATAGTCCGATCGAATATCGAATATCATTATGTTGACTATAAGGAAACTTACCAAGCTTTAGTAAATTCATTACTCCTTTTGAAAGGCACTCTAATGCCATTATTGACTATAAAGCCTTAGACTTAAATATGAATTAAATTACTAATAACTAATATGGTTAAAAAGAATTCATTCTTATAAATAGATTTGCAGTCTATCGCCTAAACTTCAGCCATTTAATCGCGACAATGACTATTCTCAACAAATCATAAATATATTGGAGCCTTGCGGTATTTTCGCTAGTTGGCGCTGAGAGCGCTTAGTTCTAGTTTTGTTCATCGCATCGGGTCATGCTATACCTTTTTGGAAAGCTCATTTCACGCGCTAACACGTGTTTGATTGATTGTCGTTTCTTCTCAGTCGTTCGTGACTTATAGCGTCTCAAACATGGAGCAAAATAAAGAGAAAATACGGCATATTTTACAGTACTACTACGATAAAGGCAAAAATGCDTCTCAARCCGMCAATAAAATWTGTGCAGTTTATGGACCCGATACAGTTTCCATTTCCACCGCACAACGATGGTTTCAACGTTTTCGTTCTGGTGTAGAGGTGGTCGAAGATGCGTCACGCTCCGAAAGGCCTGTAGTCGAAAATTGCGACAAAATCGCTGAAATGGTCGAAAGAGACCGGCATAGTAGCAGCCGTAGCATGGGTCAAGAGCTGTGCATGAGTCATCAAACCGTTATAAAATAAAATTTAAAAAAAAATACCGCAAAACGTTTTTGACAACCTATTACTTTATCTTCGGAGCCTATGAATATATAAGAATATAACTATCAATATATTTCATTTAAAATAATAATAATTCTGTCATTTATCTCTACATTTAGTCTAATTTTAATTTCTATAATTTATTTATTCTTATAATTATACAACAAGGCTTTAAGTTAATTAAACAAGTTTATATGAATACCGTTTCGCACATCAGTAGTAAGCTACATACTTAGGTATATTCTATTCAACGTAATTAGGTTACACGCAGCGGAGATTTCAGTTTGGGGTACAAGAAAAAATCGTACATCTGGCAAATACTGTTATTTTTTTTAATTCGGCTATGGTGCAATATCATCATATAAAATCCATGAATTGTTCTTCCACCATTCCGACCGGTCACATAGAACTCCCTATTGATTGTCTGTACCTCATGAACAAATTCATATTTCACTAAACCACGAATATCAGAAAACACATTTTTAGCATTTTATTATTATTATTATTACATTTATTAGGGCAAATATACAGGCTATTAAACCTAATGATAAGGAGGAGTGCGAGCAGCCTTGGCCATCGACTCCGATATTATAACAAATCTATATTATATCACATTATGTATGTTACATTCCACTAGAAAATTATAAATACATGTAATATTTTCAAAAAATGGTGTTTTTAACAGTGCTTGATATTGCGCAGAAATAAAGTGTTTATGCCTAATACTCTCTAAACCTGGACAGGTGCGTAGGATGTGGTCCACGGATAGTGTATTGGAGCAGAAGGGGCAAAATGCCTTAGGATTTCCGGTGAGTAGGTGCTGATGTGTGATTTCTGTATGGCCGATTCTTAAACGTGTGAATACGGTTGCTTGCAGTCGAAATATATTGCTAGGGTAGTAAATTTTATTTCGAAGTGGGTTGAAGTTTTTATACGGTTGTTCGAAATTTCTCCAGTCCCCGCGTCTTCTTTCCTGTACATGCTTTTGTAACAGTTTTCTAAGATCATTTTCGTCATGTAACTCATGAAGAAGAGTCGGTGCTCACTCAAAGTACTTAGCGCCATTGTCTGCATGCTCGTTCCCAGCAATTCCGACATGGCCTGGTACCCACAGCAAATTTTAGCATTTTAAAGCGATATTGGCAAAGTGTTTTTTGGTTTCGGCTTCATTTTTGCCTCCATTCCGATTGTTGTGGACTTGTTTGCATGTCACACTCTTAAACCCACGTCTCATCGGCAGTTGGATCGGAATTCACCCGATCAAGCATGTCCAAAGAGACCTCTTTACGGTATTGTTTTTGAAGAAAATTCAGTTTATAGGTAAGAGTCTAGCAAGAACGCATTTCATACCCAAAATATCAATAAAAATCATTCGAACGAATTTGTGAGAGATGTCGAGCTCTCTTGTCATTGCTTTAATACTTGCCTGACGGTTTTTAAAAACCGTATGATTAATCTTTTTAATATTTTCATCAGTTAAAGAGGTCGAAGATTGTCCAGAACGAGGCATGTCTTCAACAATCTATAGACCGTCTTTGAAGCCTTCGTGCCACTCGTAGACTTGTGTTTTTGATAAAACTAAATCGCTGTAAGCCTTTCTCAATATTCGTAATGATTCCGCAAACGAAATTTGATTAGAAATACAAAATTTTAGACAAATTCTTTCTTCGATATTTTTATCCATTGTAAAAATTGCAATGCAATTGACCTGATTTTAACCATTTTCGACACAACAACCTAGTATTATACGGAAAAAAAGCTCTATAAATTTAATTAAGACAAGTCACATGATGATCGATACATACGGTATTTATGTGAGTGTGTCTTCATTTTGTGAACAACATTGCAGTAAAAAGCTTAGTGATTGAGAGTTTTCTTTTGTAACTAACGTGCAACAAAAATCAAAACGACATTTCAGCATGCTGTTGCAAGTGTAACAATTCAAAATCTGTGTATATTTCACTCAATGACTTAACACATGGCAGTTTATGCTGCAACAACCTGACTGTTGCAAGTATCCATGTAGGCTATTTATTGGTAGTGGAGGCACGTTGTGAAGCACGCATTAATCGCACTGCAGCCATGCGCTGCGCTATAGAACTTGCACTCTACAATATCGCACATATATGAGCGACCTATTGGCATGCCACATACAAATAAGAGCAACAATCAAACTTAGCAGCAAAATGGCGTCGCATATTATGCACGGAAATACACACAAACTCATATTTAGAGAGCATCGATACGTTTAGCATGCAGTTAGCTTGCGTGAGCTAATGCCACACGATGTTGCAAGGTGCTCTAATATTTCATAATGTGTCACGCAGTGACATTAGAGTACATGCCCGCATGCATTGCCTAACAAAAGCTGCTGTCAATGTGTGAGTTACATGTTTTTACGTGTGTGTGTGTGTGCTTGCTTGCAAGTATTTCTTATGTGGCAAATTGTAGTTAAATACAATGAGCTAGGGGCAAGCACATGCATGGTTGGCCTATAAATTTCTACACCCAACTATTTATGTACAAATTCGAACATGCAGCATAAACTTGCGCACCTACACACATACACACAAACACATATGTATATAGTTATTACAATCAACACTCTTTGTTACATACGGCTTCTGGCATATTTGGTTACATGCGGCACTAGCATGGCATTGCACCCACAATGAACTCCCTCAGATGTTCAGTTGTTGTTGTTGTTGCATTGTTTATTATTGTTATTCTAGTGGCCAGCGTGTCAATGCCCTAACTATACGCTATAGTGAAACGTGATATTGTCAGCAATTTGTTGCCTCCCATTTGGTGCTTTTTGAGTCCGCTTGGGCTGTCTCCATGCAACAACTTGCTTTGGTGTTTCCATTGCGTCATTTGTGTTCCCGTTGTTGCTATCGTTGCTTGTGCCACATGTGCTGCTAGTTGACATAATAAATTTTGCTTTGCTACTTTTGAGGCAGCGCGTGTAGCAAAGAGCAGGAAGGTATTGGGCGCCAAATATTATGTAGCATGGAGGTGCATTGAGCAACTTTTTTTCTGGCATTGATCTCTATTGGGTTCAGATTTTAGTAGATTCCCAAGTCTTCTGTAGCGTCATTACCATCATTTTAAGACAATTTAAATTGCAATCCAAGGCATCCATCGCAAATTTTGCTTACGTTGCTGAGTTTTCGTAGTTCACGTAGGTCACGAGTTTGGATTGACAATGGAACGGATAGATTGCTTAGATAGAACGAAGCGAATTTTGTGGCACGCGATTTATTTTAAGTAAATCCTTTTTCTTTTGTTTATATTTTAAGAAACTTAATTTGTGAGTCGAAAGTTAAACACTTAGAAGTCTCCAGTATCAGCTTATCCAACAACTATCCTGTAGTGAATATAATATAATCCTTATTAATTGTCACGGCAGCCTCTAAGGATTAGTAAACCTTTTGGAAGAGCCCACCGTCTTTGTACTAAATTTTATGCAGTTCAAGCAACTCAGCCGCACAATCCTATTCAGTCTTGATATCTTCGCTCCAGCGGGGAACTACAAATAATTATTCTTGAACTGACAATGGTCCTGTTAGATAAAGGACAAGTATACACGACAAGCTTTAGACTTAGCCAAAACTGCTCGTTTTCTTGAAAAATACGATGTAGGTTCTGCAGATCGGTGCTCTTTAAACACCGCTCTGTGTATCTATCTGTATGAACTTTCGAAATTAATGTCTTATTCTGATTCTTGCATTATTAATAATCAAGTCAATGTTACCACTGTCCATCGACTTTATTATTATAGGATGTTGCCACGGTGGAACATTTTCCATAATATAATTCAAGGCGATAATAGAGGCGAACCTATATTTTATCGTTTGCCACGTTGCTTGTAACATTTAAGACATTGAACACTTTATAAAGTATATATATGAGGGAACAGCGAGAAGATTTTAGTCGACTTAGCTATTTTCGTCTCTCCGTTTATTCGTCTGTCGTCTACATATACGCATACTAGTGCCCCAGTTTTTGATATATCTATCTAAAATTATTGTTGAGAGGACGGCCCCCCAGTGGATAACTCTTTTTTTTTGAGCTATTTGTGCGAAATTTGGCATGGACTATTACCAAGGCATGTGTAGTGCACGAAGCTTACCTCCAAACATGGCGCTTAACGTCATCTTGCACATATTGCCCGTAGACATCGCGGAAATGTGTATGGCTACGAAAATTGCTATTATACTTAGAGAGTCTGGGTATCAAAAACAAAAAAAAAAAAACAAAAAAAAAAAGAAAAAAAAAACACGTGTCTGCACACTCGCAAATCCTCATTTCGACTTTATACCTGCTCATTTAGATCATGGAATCGCCAAACCGAACTCTGGCGGAAGGAACAAGCTGTTGGAGGAGAGAAGCAATGTGTTTCTTTACGGATGTGCCAAAGCTTTGTGGGAAGATTGTGGAGGTTTTTACTGTCAAGAGTTCTTTATCAAATCCAGCTTCAGACTTCCTACCTATTGCAGTGTCTTTCAGGTGAAAGTTGCAGCAATTGAGGTAGTGATCTAGTAAACTTTTTGCTCTCAGTAAGGCTAGCTTCTGCCTAGTTGTGGGGCTTTAAGCGCAGTAAGGCTAGGAGGAGACAGTATCTGCAGAAAATGTATGGAAGGAGATGAGGTGGAAACAACTCAACACTACCTGTTTGACTGTCCCGCGTTTGGGAAGTCAAGCCTCAAACACTTGGGAGCGCATACCTTCAGACAACTGCCAGAGCAAGTATAAATCAAAATTTGTATTGACTACTAAGCGTTTTTGCTAATTTAGAGTTTGAGCACAGAATTTATTTTTTTCTATGGCTAAAGACTACATATAACGGTCTACGTGCGATCTGTGATCAGTCATCTAAACTAACTTAACCTCTTACAAAGGCAACGGTACAATATTTGAAAAAGTTTTTCAGATCGAATCACTGTAACATATAGCTGTCGTACAAAATGATCGCTCCAAAATTACTACCTCTATTTGCCGAGATATTTTCACGAAACTTGGCATTTTTTATTATCTAAAGTAATTGCAGTTTCCTCCAACTGATCGAATCAAATCAAGACAAAGATCTTTAAAACCCACTTATACTTTAAAATATATTCTTGCGAAGTGTATATGTTGTAGCTTCGGTGCATTTGGTTTTCAGAGGTCCAAAAATCATAAGGGGTCATTAAGACAATCTGGCCTGTTTTTTGACATGTTTTTTTTTTCTTAGAAATTTTTATTCTACAATAGAAGTTTTTTTTACATATTATGCGGTATATCGTGGAGTGTATAAACAAATTTTTTCGGAATTTTTTGATGACATCAGTCGAAGAAATGGCTGCGTGAATGAGATGCGTCTTTTGACTGGCGGACACCATTTCGCATGTTTGGATCATCTGGGACAAAAAAATATATGTAAATGGTTACCGTCTCTACTAGAATCATGAAAAAATATTGGTAAATAAAAAAATAATTAACGATATTTTTTTTTTAATTTTCCCTATGTTTTTTTACATAAATTTTGTCAATAAATTACAAAAATTGTGAATTAAAAAAAAATAATTAAGCAAATCGGTTGAGTAGTTCGACCGGAATCATGTCCGCCAGTTTAAAAAAATGTGGTTGGAGAAAAACCCGTTTAAAGTTTGAGGTGTGCACTCCGAAGCCTCCGAACATCGAGCGTTATTATTAATTTTGGGCCTTTTTCGAAACATTCCAATGATAAAGTGGGTTTTCTACATTGATTCTAAGGGTATAAGGGAACAGAAAAGCCAAAAAAAAAAAAAAAAGTATTACCCTACCGACGCCTTAAGTGGGCTAAGTTTTGTTCCGTGTATTTGAGAGATAGATCTCGGTTCATGATACCTGGAATAGCTTGCAGATTGATCGTACAAAAGTTATACTCCAGTGCCAAGGTGGTTTGGACTTTGACTTGACGGAAAGAAACAGAGAAAGTCATCGTTAGAAGATAAGATGGGACAAGTGGATTTCATAGTCGAGAAAGAGATAGTCACTTAAAAACTTACAGTTCTTCAAATATTCCAAAATCACCCAAGTGCTGCAGAGCACAATACGCCATACATTTTTATGAGTAAAGATTCGCTTATATTCAACTTTATTCCACTAGCACCGAGATGAGTTCAATTACATATATGCCTTCTGTAAGAGACATCTTTCAAGAGTAAAGATTCATTTATATTCAACTTTATTCCACTAGCACCGAGGTGAGTTTAATTGTATGCCTTCTGTAAGAGACATCATTCAACAAAAAGTTTTTCGTGTATAACCAAATTTATTACAGATGACGTTCTTTGACAAACACTTAAATTTTTCGGTTAATTCTATGTATAAGATGAATATCTTAACGTCGCAATTAAAGGACTATCGAAAATTATTACTAGTTTTAAAATACATTTGTATATATGTATATAATAAACACATATTTTTTGTATTCATAGAATTTACTCTAACTTCACTGGGCTGCTGTCATCACTACATAATTTATCACAAGTGATATATGCACAAGCGGGGAAAATTTATGGCACACGGTAGCGTTTATATATACAAGAGGGTACTCAAAAGTTGCGCACACACATACACATAAACAGAAATCAAAATACTAATGCACATGAGTGGTAAACACCATATAAATATGTATATGTATATACCAATGTGCGAGTGTGGGTGTAATTTCATAATAAGCACACATACCAAGGCGATTTCTTTGCACGTATAAGCCATAAATTTGCAGAGTGTCTGTAGAACCCGTTTGTGGTTGTATAGGTGCGCTCGCGTGTACATGCAGCATGCGTTCATATAAGTAAATCCACTTATTTATGCACTCAAATGCATTCGTGCTTTGATAGCAGCACAGTAAACGCTTTCAGCTAAGCACATACTCGCACTTACTTACCAATACAAACGCACACTTACTTCGCATACACATAATGCACATATGTATGTATATGTATTTCCTGCGGCGCTGTGTTTGTGCCATAAATTTCTCTGCATAATTTCTGATTTAGCAGATTTTCTGGATGGATTTTCTCGCAAGCTTTTGTCTCTATCGCCTTGCGCCAAATGAAAATGTGAAATCTCTTGACGTTTTGGTGTCGCTGCCAATGATTAGCCCGGGCGATTAATTAATTGGAGTGACGTTTTATGCGATTTAGGTCACTCTTATCCAGCAACGAAGCAGAGTTACGAGCACGACTTTTATGCTGTGAATACTTGGGATTGCTGTGGCTTTGTTACTTTGAAGTGTGGAAATATGCAAATGTGTGTGTGTGGTGTTGCTCCTAGATTGCACGCAGACTTAGAACACTCTAATATTGGCATGCTTTTCATTTTTAATGACACATTTCGTGGAAAAGCATTTAAGTTAGGAAAAGTTTAATTGAAAATCTAGCACAATGAAACGTTTGGGTGTGATGCAGCTTTATTATCTCAGAGAAAAAAAATTGTTAATATAAATTCCGAATTTTAAGCAAAATATTCTACGTCATATGTTTCAAATATATATCTAAATAAGTAAGGAAGGGATAAATTTGAGTATAACCGAACATTTCATACTCTTGCAACTTGCCGGCATCAAAATACAGGGAATACTTTAGGAGCATAAGATTTCTAATTATAAAAGTCTGGGTAAGTTTCAGGCGATGTTATGCATGTTAGGCACTAAAATGCATCGTTAGGATAAAACCACGCTCATTAGTTAGGTGTAGACGTCCTTGTTGACCGTTTTATATCACATCATATGTTAGTAATTGCACGATACTGACGTCGGGCAATTGATTCGAAGGCATTTGCTCAAACGTAAATGGCTATCTCTTCGACCTTTCACGCTTCCTCGCTGCACGGACCCTAACACTCTCCCACACCTGTCTCTTATACACATCTAGATGTGTATAAGAGACAGCATCATATGTTAGTAATTGCACGATACTGACGTCGGGCAATTGATTCGAAGGCATTTGCTCAAACGTAAATGGCTATCTCTTCGACCTTTCACGCTTCCTCGCTGCACGGACCCTAACACTCTCCCACACTAAATCTATAGCGTCCATATTCACAAACTAGATGAAAATATACAGACTTGACCTTAATATTGCATTCGATGGTGTTAAAAGTCCCGTGTGACATTTAATACCCTGTACTGCTTTCACAAAGAAACGTTACTGTCAACATACAAAGCAATTGGCCGGCCAGTTCTTATTACCACCGACTAATATGATCGCCTGGATTCCGTGAAACGCAGACGAGAAGCTACAAACATGTCAGAACACTGCACTACGATTAGATGGCTCTCGAAGTCTCCTATCATACATCTTTATAGTTAGGCCCGTATACTCCCAGTTAAGGAGCATAATAACTGTTCTCCCAGCAGTTTCTGTTGGGATGCTTTCACCACTAACTTCAGACATATACTGACCGATTTCACATTAATACCTTCAACGACTCCTTCTCAGTGTATTAAAGAGCGCGAGTTGCCCCGAGAATCGAAAGTGATCCTTGCTCAGCTTCATTCTTGATTCTGCAGCAGGCTAAACTTTTAACTGATAAACTAAAAGCAAGAATTTCGAAACATATAATTTATAATATTAAAAAATCTAAAACTTAAAGTATTGAACTAAAAAATTTATTATAAAACTTCATTTATTTGAATTCTTTGCAGCCCCTACCAACTTCAGAACCGAGCAGCTTCTTTACATTTTCGCCGCATACCACACAAGACAACCTTTTAACGGAAACTGTACAAAAAAGGTGCCAAAAAATAAATAAATAAAAATTGTTGCTGTTGAAGTAAATAACTTAAAAGTTAATATTTATAACAACTGCACTATTATAAGCGCAATTCGAAGTTTGGGGTAAACTTCTAAAGCTTCGAAGCAATCTAATAGGCTACAACAACAAATCGCAGTCTGTAAGTGATGAAGTCATGAGACCGACATTTGATCGACGCCTCTGGATATTACTGTACATTCTACTAATACAATGTGAGTACTAAAACATATTTTTCATGCTAATATTTTTATATTGAATAAAGCTACTGTAACGCAGTTGAGTAAAGGTTATTAGACAGAAGGTTATTAGACAAAAGTACAAAAAAATCTGCTGAAATTTAGTAATGAAGTTCTATTTGGAGACTTTTGTTTAGTTTACGCCAACCAAGTACACATTCCTTCAGCTTCAGAAAACTAAATGTAGAATTTGTCAACGTTTAACATCCAAGCACGAAAATTTTTTTAAGGGTTTCTAACCGTCACTTAAATAATAGAAAAATTAAAAATTTAAAGTATATTAAATTTTTAGCTCTCCACTTTGAAAACCGCTTCTTGGCGTCAAACAAAAGCAGCCATCTGTGGCACATTTACTTATCTGTTTTAAGCCAAAGCCGCTGAAAATAATACATTTACCCCAACGTCTAACAAACTTATCGGTGTATAAGTAAAGTCTATAAGAAACTCTGGGTGAAAAAGAAATGCACACATAAAATCACATATATATGAACAACAACAAAAGTATATATAAAACGGAGCACAGCTGTCGGAGAGCTACTCTCCGTGGTTTCGCATAGTCTACTACTCTACCGCTTTGCTTCTGTTAACTCATTCGCTGGAAAAAGTCAGCATACCATGCTCCTAAAATTCTCTTTTTTTTTTTTTGTTTTTTTTTTTATAATATTTACAACTGTTCTACCTCTATTTCCGGCTATGCTTATCATTCCCTACTTCTTTGCATATATTTTCACACTTCTTTTAAACCCATTTCCTCAAAATATCCTTCTCACCACGCCATATTTTTTTATCCCTCTGTCGTCGTTTGCCACTCGTTTGAGCTCGAATAAAAATGCACACGTTGTAGCATAATTTAGGGCGTCAGCTGACAGTCGCCACGATCTAAGCGTTTTCCAAGCAAAATACCAGCCTCCTTTACCATTTTTTATGGTTGCCTGCACTTTTTTCCAGTTAGTTTGCACTTGTATGGCGGGCAGCTTTAAATTTCACACCACAACTCCCGTTGCGTGCCAGCGCCTATATGTAGGCAACACACATTTCTTTCGTGCGGCATTTCTTTGTTTGCTGGCGTTTCTTTCCGGGCGCTCACTTTTTTGTCGTCTTTCTGATTTAATGCCTTTACGCGGCGCATTAGCGTATAAATATAAAAACAACAAGCCTGCTCGCACCACCAACACACACATAACTCCATAAGCACCGCTATGTGTGTATGCAGCGCTGTCTAAGCATTAAAACGTGCGTCTGCTGCCTTTCCGTGACGTGATAAACGTGCTTTTTTCTCCGCTTTTTCCTCCGCCTCTTTTTCAGCTCTTCGTCAGCTTCTAATTTTTTTCGGCAGCGCGGCTCATACACATACAGGCCTGCGAATTCCGGTACGCGTGTGGCTGTGTGCGGCTTGTCAGTGCTGACTTATTTATTGTCATATTACTGCTGCTGTTTGTTATCACTTTGGTGTCGCTTCAGCGTCGCTTTTTATGCGCGTTTTTGTTTATTAGCAATTTAGGAGTGTAAATTTTCAGCTGCGAAAATAAATTTGCGCCTAAAAATGTGTCAGCAAGGGCTTTGTGCTGAACACTTCGCTTTCAAAAGCTTACTGCTTTTTAAGCTACATCAAAAACGCTTGAAAAAAGTTTAAATTTCTCAATTTAAGTCACATAAAATTTGGCAAACAAAATTTAGTGCTAGAAAAATTTTCTTGTTCGCTTTTTCAAACTAGTTCGATGCTTAAATGTAATGTAAATGTCAGTGACAACACAAATTAAAGTAAAGTTTTTATCAGTATAAAATATATGCTTCCCGTCACCAATAATGCTGTGTTTAGATACTTTTATACCCTTTCAACATGCTGCTACAGAGTATAATAATTTAACGGTAGTTTGTATTCTAAAATTTGTCGAGGTTCGAGAGAGACGAGTTCAATTCCGAGTAAAATTTGTTTATCCGTCTATCCGTCTGTCCGTGCAAACGATAACCTGAAGAAAAATTAATTGTTCTAATGAAGTTTCGTACACGGGTTGCTTTGAGCCCGAAATAGGTTGGTATCTGCCGACTGCTATGCTCAGAAACACCGCTGAACAAAAAACTGAAATTACCATAATTAAATCCCAAAGTAAGATGCAAACTTGAAGTTTGCTAGAGAGAATTGCAGTAGTTCGTTGCATAGGTGGTTTCAAACTGTTTAAAATGTAGGATCTGCCCTCTAATAAGTCTAATGTGAATATCTGACACTCTGGAAACAGATGATAGTGATCTCCATATACAAAAGTTAGGTAACGGGTGTGGTACCACCTAACTGTGGGTTGAAATCCAAGACTTCAGGAACTACTTTACCAATTTGGTACATAATATTGTTACGACTTTCTTATATTATTTAATGAAAATGGCCGAAATCGTACTACAGCTTTGCCTTTTTTCCACCTAACGCAATTTTAAATTCCATTCCTTCATTTGAAAATAGACTAAATAAGCACCAAAATAGCTAGCGGTGCACAACTTTGAACATATATTGCTATTGCGATATGTCATCCAACCCTTAAGGGGTTAGGTGGGTTTCAGAGGTACAAAATAAAGGTATTTTTACGATTTTTTTTTTTTTTTTTATACAAGCAATCATATATTTGAAACATATAATATGTGACCTGGTCTACGAAAAAGGAGCTAACGTACGAAAACTAGTTTATGACTTTTTGGATTCTATCACGTGAAAAAGCATCTCATCTTCCATCCGAATCAACTAAGATTTTTTGACACCTAAGCCCCCTTTCCGTAGACCAGGTCACATATGTTATATCAAAGGTATATATTCGAACCATATCTCCTCAAATTTTGATACAAAAATGTTGAAAATTCCGCCGTTGAGAGCGCATTTCCCTGGGTGTCTCTCAAAAAAGTGCTCTCGCCGTAGACAACATAATTTATTATTGGTTCATATAGAATTAAAAAACTAAGCATATTCTATTAGTACATATCTAAATCACGTTTTTGAACGTAGGACATAAAAAAATATTAAAATTGTCCTTCTTTTCTCGGGCTTTGAACAAAAAGTCTCATTTTTGGTAAAATTTTCGGCATTTTTTGGTCAGAAAAATAAGTTGTAATGAAAGAAGAAAAAATCCTTCGTTCAGTAACTAGATAATATTATTTCAGAAACGTGTACACAATACGAACTAAATCGGTCGATATTTTTTCGAGAAATCGCGTTCACCGACTTTAAAAACACAGTTTCGAGAAAAACACGTTTAAAGACAGGGCACTTAGCGCAACTAGCCTTGAGAGCACAAGTTCTTAAGGCTGTATCTCCGAAATTATTACTCAGATCAGCTTAAAAATTTAGGACTATATTCCAGAGGTATTGTAGAACTTAATAAAGCAACCAAAAAAAAAAAATCGATTTTTGGGAGATTTCAAACCCACCTAACCCCTTAAAAATTATTGTTAATCGGACTATAACTATCTAAAGAAATAGCGGTCAATATGTAAGATCGAGTACTAAATTTCAGGCAGCATATTTGTGTGCACTTTCATAATAGCACACCCTGCTGTCAAAATCAGGATAATACTTCCCCTATCCACTCTATATCTAGTTTACAAATTTTCGAACTTGCGTTTGGCTTCACCGAATATATTGGTTAATATTGCTGTAATCTTAATTCAGGGATAACATCCTGCTCATAATAGTCCATGCGTGTTAGGCACAAATTTTAGGTGACGGATAAAATACGGTAAATACTCTATATACTGTAGAACCAGTACACTATACACTATATACTGCTAGAACCAGTAGATTCCTATACCGAAAACAATTTTCTAGTTTCCGATAAGCTTTATAACGTTTATATCAGTCAGTAAGTAAGTACAAAAGTAAGTGATGATCACTATTATATTAGATCTGGTATGGTTTAATGCCGAAAATTTGCCAAATTAGTTCAAAGCCGCAAGCTCCCGAACCCCACACATAACGATTTTCGTAACTCTGTACAATTTTATGACCAATGTATCGGTTAGGGTGTGAGTTATAGTCATACAATTTTGAGGAAAAATCTACTCGAGCGCACCATGGAAATGCTAAAATTACAAGCAATCATTCCACACTTTTCAATAGCACAAATAAAACTTTAAACTATTTTAGTCAAAATGATGTTTAACGATGCATTTAAGTGGTTCAGCTTTTGCTGATATACACAATATATAAAATTCAACTCCTTTTGGGTGGAATTTACATCAAAATTATGTGTTTTTTTTTACTTCATTGCCTATAATGGCTACTAGTTAATATAAAATAAACTAGCGAACAATTTGTTTTGCTTCTGGCATACGACAAACGAGTAAATGGTGATCTGCGTATAAATTGCTGGCTACTGCATATGTTGATGAGGTTTTGCGCTAAAGCCTTTCTTTCCATTTACTTTGAGCGACAAAAGCGGCGACTGAATCAATTCCAAGATCGCGTTCAATATCATAACTGCGAACATAGAAAGGCACATTGTCGGCGCATTCTAAAATTTTGTTTTGGGATCGCTGAATGTGTACGACAATGCTAGAGCTTGAGCAGGCTCAAAGTTGAATACCACCTGTAAACAAGAATTTTGTTCTATTTGGATAGAACAGAGTTTCTACTCAGTACTCAATAGATGTTTCTGAAATTTATGTATACAAACACGTTTGTTTATTATTTTATTTTTAATTTTTCTTTATTCCTTTTGACATGTGAACTCCATCTAAGTTTTGTGTCCATTAACCCGCTTAAATATATCGCAATGTTGTGATATGGTATTTGCACACCGTCTCTGTTTATCTAATATTGTTGTATGTGAAACCAATACGTACTGATTTAGTTTCATATAATTTTATTCGATATTTGAGTAACACCAGCTTTCATTTAAATCAGCGTACAAATGGTTTGTTCGAAAAAAACATTGCAAAAGTTATGATTTTAAGATATTGTAATACAATATTTTTTTGACAAAATCATCTTAATTTTATTTAGGAGCCCACCATGGCAAACTTTATCAGAGACTTTAGAAAGGAGGAGAAAACTCCCGGGCAATCTTTTTTTCTTCAAAGGCATTTTCAATGACTTGAGTTATTCCATGTACTTCTTCTATGGTGGAGTAATTTTTCCGAAAGCCAAACAAAACATCCAAATGAAATGGTATCACCTTCCCCTTTTTAATTATTTTCTTGAGATGCACAGCAAGCATTTTATCCATAAGCTTGGAAAGTATTGGCAGGAGAGCTATGGACCGATACAAAGTATGTCAAGTAAATAGATACGTATTGTAAATTAGTAGTAACAGTAGCGTTCATTATAGCAGTCATTTTTTTATTTTTTTTTTTTATAACATTTTGAGGAAGTTCTTTTAATATTTTGCTGCTCCCAGATCATTGTTTGGACTTAATTTTTTTTATTTCTGCATTTCGGTCGTCGTTTTGTCGTCAGTATGAGGAACCATTTCTGCTGGTTTCTATGGTTGAAAGACACCTTGCAGGTATTCCGAAAAACATTTACTTTCTTTATATCACTTTTGTCCCATGCTTTATCTGCTTTTTCGAGAAAAGTGTTTCCCACATTTCCAAAGTGGGTTATCATTCCTATGGTTGTCAGATAAGCTTTTCAGATAATAGTTGAGAGTATTGTGTAACGAAGATAAGAGTGCATAAGATATATAATATTTGTACCTGATTAAAATGCTAAATCTGTTTTTAATCCATTGATGATTTTGTTGGATAATTTTATCAACACCTAAACGCTATTTTCGCGTATCAAATCAACACATTGCAGGAGTAAAGAGTAACGGTTACACCTAGGGTTATATCTTTATTTTCTGGTAAAAATAATTTTTGTTTTTACGCTGGAAGCTCAAGCTTTATATAACAACGCTTAATATAAATGAAGGTGAACCTTTTCAATTTGATATAAGGTTTTATTCCAATATTGGATCTAACTAAAGACAACCTTATATACAATACTTATATAGGTTCCACAACCGGATTATTAAATATTTTACTTACACTGGTTTATCGCAAATTATCTGCTCCTTGAAGTTTCGAGTTATTATGCCCAAATAAAGGTAAACAAATTATATGATTAATTAAAACCAAATATAATCTTTGCAACAAAACTGTTGTTTCTGACTTTTCGCAACTGATTACTGAGTACAAGTACGTACTTAACGCATAAATAACGACGAATTCGGTTGGATTTTTTTGAGCTCATATTTTGGGGCATTTCGCACATGACCGGCATGCCATTTATGTCTTCCGCATGACATGACGATGAAATGATAGGAATACTCAAGCAGCACCTACGCAGCCCGCCACACACTCTTCCGTTCGCAGCAAAACTGTTGCCCATTTACTTTCCGCTTCCAGTTCTTCTTTTATTTGTGTCATTCGAAAATTGCACGAGCTTAAAGCGCCAGCCAAATGGGCGTGAGTCGGCTACGTGCCTTAAATACTGAAGGTGTCCATACTGGCGGCAGGCCACGCGCGCATTTCATTAGTTACCCAAGCACAATGGTCTAATGGTATTATGAGCTTTAAGCGCAAAGCATTCGTTTCTCGCTAACAGTTATCTGGCTAAGCGTTGTGAGTCGCTAATGCTTTCACTTTTCGTACTCTTGTTTTTAATTTTATTATTCCGATTACTATTTCGCTTCCTCTTTCCTCTACCCTGCTGTTGGTGTTGTTGCCGGTTTTCTACCATATCCTACGTGCCCCACCTTTGCTTGGTGTTTTGCGACAGCGCTCGATACAACACTTGCTTAGGTGAAGTGTAGGTAAAACGCCGAAAAGTATACCAAAGCCGACTTAAGCCCCATGCTGTTCTAGAGTTTAAGGCTGTGATTAAGTTGTATTGAGTAAGTTAGTGCAAAATATGGAATTCTGGTTGTGTGCGCTGAAGTGGGGAAGAAGTGTTTAGCGTTTTTACTTGCAGAAATTATCGGGAGACAAAGCAAAAATATATTTATCAAATATGCCTTATTTTTTTGTGATTTTCGTTATATATTTATGAAAATTTAACATAATTTTGGGCGCTGTACTTCAGTCTCAATTTTTAAAGTTTAGACCACCCGTGAAAAAGCAAAATTAGTCGTTATGCTAGATAATAACTTAATTTCTTGTTTTAACTTTACATTATTCCCACTCGAGATAAGCGAGCTTCAGCATGCCGTAAATACATTTTGCTTTCCGCTACTTTTCTCATTCGCTTCCACTAATTATCTCTTGCTTCATTGGCTGGTTGAAGCTCCACCTGCCGTTAGAATTTTTTTCCGTACATGCTGTACTTGACTTTTCTCTTGATTGTAGCTTCAACTCCCGCTTTATTCTTCGCACTGCCCACCACCACCTGCGTGGCCAGTTCACTTTATTAACGCAGTTTTTACTCTCGTAACATTAAACTTTGCTGCTTGTGTCGCTGTTTGCATTTGCTTGACTCTGGCATCACTTGAAGCCACCAAAAACGCCATTAAATTTTGTTGATATTATTGCTATCGTTGTTACTGCTTTGACTTTTCATGTCTCAGTTAGATTGGCGGTTGTTATGGCGATTGTCGTTTTCGTAAGAATTCTGTGCTTGCAGCTCTCTTGTCAGCTTCTTGTCTGAACGAAGTCCTTGACGATTTGACGCATTTACTTTTTTATTATTTTGACATGTGAATCCAAACCCTGATTTTTGTTTTCAATTTTGCTTATCATTCACTAAAATATTAGTTTGTTTTTTGCTATTACCAACAGGCATCTTCAAAAGTAGTTATAAATAGTTTTAATCAATGTCTTTTCGACAGCTAGGACTAGTTCTCCAAAGGTTCAGATTAGTTTTATTTTGGTCTAACCTTCCATCTTTATACTCGTAATGATAAAGAAATTTCAAATATTGCCATTATTCTCATAATCATAGCTCTGAAACTCCTAAAGCTTCAAGCACCCAATCATCTCAGTATTTGTCTTAAATAAAAAATGATTTCCGCAATATTTCAATACCTTTACCGTAGCTGAAATGTTAGCAATACCTATGGGAAATCCACACAGCAACAAAGAAAGAAGTGAAAAATGTCATTGAAACATAAAAAAGATTTCAGACAAAAAGAGGCTGCCTGTAGTTATGAAAAGACTTCAGAACATAACTGAAGAAAGAGGCCTTATACCAATTCTTCAATTTAGATTTAGATCTCAATACTACAGAATCGTTCAAGTTCATCGAATCACAAGCATAATAGAAGATGCGATAAAAAAACAAAATTGCACAGCTGTTTTTCTTGAGGTATCGCAGGCGTTCGATAAAGTATGGCACCGTGGCTTACTTTATATATTAAAACTTCTTTTCCACAGTATCTAACTAACTTAGTTGTATCTAACCTCAGCAACCGATACTTTAGAGTCATGCAGGGCTAATCATATACTACGTTAGAGCCAATAAAAACAGGTGTACCACTTTTATATATTTTGTTTATTAACGATATGCCTACGCCGTCACACTTCACAATCGCCACATTCGCCGATGATACCTGCGTTTTTACGACCGGAAAAAATGAAGCTGAGCCTTCAGAATGTAGTCTTTAATTAATCATATTGTAGAATGGATATGGTACATAACTTTAAACGAATTCAAATCTACCTAGGAGCATATATAAAGAATAGTATATAGGGTTTTTTTTATTTTTTACATTTTTACATTTAAATATGATTTTAGTAATATGAACTCCCTTGTTATTTATTACGGAAGATACGGGTAACGACCTAATTAAATTATGCATCAAAGACAAATTTAAATTTGCCCATTACTTTGGGTTCTTACTAACCGCCAATCGCCTGACTTGCTGAACTCTCTTTTCTCTTATTATAGGTAGACGGCCTAATTGAGGTATTCTTCCATATTTTTTGGCATCTTTTAGAAAATTCCCAATCGTATTTTAATTTCTTTTCTTTCTCGTTACAATTTTTAGTACGGCCAATCCATTTTCTGCGAATATCAGTATTTGGAGCAGATCCAACTATCCTTTATAGTGAGTTTGGTACAGAGCGGATTTTCTGATCTGGAGCAGTCATTAAACTTATTTATGCGAATACTAACCTTCTTTAATATAATAAACAAACAAACACGTAGCTGGTCAATCAATTTGAAACCGATTTGATTGCAAATAATGAACTGTCCCATATACTTAATTCGGTTTAGTTATGCCGCCAACACAACCAAAAAAAAAAATCTCGAAACAAAAGTAGAAAGAGTTACGGAAAAATAGAGAAGAGAGCAAAAACGTTCATTTTGGGATTACGTGTATTTTAACAGTCGAAAAAATGCCAATTTTCACCAACCTATTTTTCATGTAATAAATGAATTAATTTATTAACACTTTTGTGCAAGTCAAAGACCTGTATTTATATACTATTTTGTGATTTTTTTATAAAGAAATTTTGAAAATTCAACTGTTGGCAGCAGGTTTCCGGAAGCACCATCCAAAAAGGTTTTTAGYGGTGGTCATAACAATAGCTGTAAAATTCATCTAAAATCAAGGAATCACATTTTTTCAGTTAAAAATTAATATAGGTCGTGATTAGTCCTACAATGTGGTAAAAATGAATTTTCGTATACATTGTAAGCGAGTTTTTATGAGTTTAGGTAAAATTTTTAACCAAAAATGCCTTGGAAGAATTTGTTGTATTCAAAGAAGATCCTTCGATCTATCACATAGTCATCATATTTAGGAACTCTGAAAAATTCTAGAAAGATCGTTTAACTAGTTTCTGAGTTAGCATGGCCTATGCAATCAGTGATACAGGTAGCCGACTGGTCTAGCTTGACGGACCGCTCTCAGAAAGATTCCATCTCCCGCACTTTTATTGGGATAATCTTGAAACTTTGGAGAAATATACTGAACATTTTGTAATATTTAGAAATATAAGAAAAATTATTTCTGAAATTTTGAAACCAACATAATTCTAGGTAAATACACTAGACATATCATAGTATTAAAAAAAAAGTTAAAAAAGAGATTTTTTTAAAAAGAGAGTTTTGATTTTAGAATGCTTTTTGTAATAGTTCGGCTACGTGAATAGACTTAAAACCTTATATTAATTACTTTTACATATAAATGTATTGAATCACTTAGAAAATTATATAACAAGTTGTCATATTGCTGATAATATTGCTATCATATTTGCATCGGGAATATGTTTAGTATATTAAATTTCTTTATCTTGCTCTACTAAAGTCACTGCTTTAATCGGTTCAATACCAATATCGTAGAAAACTCGAGGTTGACATTCACTTTCATCTCAGTTAACGCTCGCGGGCGATTAATTTATATAGAAGAAATACACACACTCACACAGTGTCACACACATACATATATGGCCTGTAAAAATATTTTGAACACACACACACAAATTCCAGTGCATATGGCAAGCTTTGATAACTGACATATGGCCTTGCGGCTAATCAATAACATTCGGCTCGGACGAGATGATTGTGATAGTGAGACTGAAATGGAGAGGCCAAGCAGACGCCAGACGAAAGGAGGGAAGTTGAAGGAGTAAGCTAATAGATGCTGAGAGTAGATTGTCTAAGAGGCGGTTATGAGTATGTGCGTGTGTGTGTGTAGGAACGGATTTGAAGCTCTCGGTTTAGCTTTTATTAGCAATGAGAGCCTGAATTTGAGTGTAAGGGGCGGATATATTAGAAATATTTTTTGTTGCTCTTGCTAAATGCCTGTAAGCCACAAATACATACATAAATGTGTGCGAACATGTGGTACACCAATGGAATACAGTTATATGCCAATATATTAGCAAAACATAATAGGTAAAAGCTTACAGCACACAGCCACTCATGGTGCTCATTTTCATACGTGTGCGCGTGTGTGTGTGGGTTGTGTGTGTGTGGGTGCCTAGCAACGAACAATTGATTAGCTTTTACTGCAAAATTATTAATATGCGAAAGGGATGCTTAAGCAAACCGATAATAGCAAAAGTCGAAAGTGATCTCCTAGCACACAAGTAAGAGATAAGCGGAGATAATTACCCCACACACAAATATGCACACACACACACACACACATATTTGAGAGACCGAATGCCTTGAGCATACGTTATATTGGTATATACCTTTCAATTGTTGATTTAATGACGCACATGTTGCTTTGATCTGTGTTGCATATGTATATAAAGATGCGTATAGTTACCCACCGACACCGCCGCACCCGCAACTTGCTTCGCTTGCATTATTGTGATTTTTTGTTGTTGCTTATGCTGTAGCGTACACTTTCATTACATCGCAAACACGTATGTTCATTAACTTTCTGGG
Organism: Bactrocera latifrons; assembly: GCF_001853355.1. NCBI lineage: Eukaryota > Metazoa > Arthropoda > Insecta > Diptera > Tephritidae > Bactrocera > Bactrocera latifrons. Next base: position 956,632 of record NW_017537323.1, read on the forward strand.
AAAATAAATTAATTCACTTTCAGCTACATGCTGTTTAGTTCACAGTCCCCTTCATTCTTTCTCCTAACACCTGCTCCAACATTTCCAGCGCCAACTAAAATTCTTCCTCACTTCGTTTGCGTTCTAAATCACTTTGCTACGCGAGTTGATTAATCTGCTGAAAGCGTGTGGCTATCGATTTGCTAAGCAGCTTGCCGTGGTTGGCTACTTTGAGCGCGGGGGGAGGGGGACGCAGTTGGAGCAGCTGCGGCAAAAGTCACTAAGGGGATACTAATGGAATAACCAGTTCAGACGAAGCGGGAATTGAAAAAAAATGATTAACTGCGTGTGAGTAGAACGTGGCAAGCATGTTGCACGAAAAAGGGGAGACATTTCCTTTAAGTTCTGTTAATTTTATTTAGAGCTTTCCTACAAAAAAGTATTTTTTTATAAAATTTTCTTACCAAAAATTTTTTGTTATTCTCTGTCGGTTGGAAAACGTTAATTTTTCTTTTATCCTTGCTCGATTTTCGAAATTTCTAAAAAAAAAAATTTTTCCTTAATGTTGAACCTTTTAAATCGTAAAAACGCCCTTTTGGCAAAAAAGAAATGTATTTTGTTGCTCACGTAAGATTTTGCTTATAAAGATTTCTATTTCGCCACCTAAAATAAAAAACAACATATCATCAAAGGAAAATAGCTAGAATAATATAGATATAATAGAGAATATATAACCATTTTATAACCAAAACTCCAAATTCTTTTTTTTTTTTTTTCATTTTATAATCATTTTATGATCATAACTGAAACTCGAAATTTTGTTTCATTATGAGTATATGATAACCAATATATAACCGTTTTATAACCAAATCTGAAGTTTGGTTTCATTATGAGGGGTTTCTATTATATCGTTTTTCCTTTGCAAGCCAACTTTTAAAACTTCTGAAAGAAATAATAGTCAGACCTAGTCCATTGTCTGGGTTATGAGGTGGGTGAGGAAAAACTTCACGGCTGCAAATAGTTTATAACTGGTCTTGCCACATGATGTCGATCGCTATCATGAGGGAAATATTTTGACTCCTGCCTAGTCGCTAATTCCGGGCATTTTAAAGACTTTCGTTTCAATTTGATGAATAGTTGTCAGCAGTGTTTCCATAATATCCGAGTTTAAGAAGTTCAAAATACGGCACATACATACATGTATTCATATACTGATCATTACCTTGGATATTCGACTTTGACATTGATATGACTGATTGGGCAGGTTCATGTTAGCGGTTAGGCAGGCGGCAGATTAGCGTTCCAGAAGCATTTCGAATGTGAGTATTCTTCTTTCAACATCTAGAATGGCTCCAATTTTTACGACATACAATTTTAATTTAATTCTTCGATCTTAATTTTCTACTCTGCTTTTAAACGAACTCAATATCTTCGTGCCATAAATTTTGCGAGCTCATCTTGTGTCTGACAATAGTCTTTATCGAGTACTGCTTTCTAAGTTCCCATACTCAAATTTTTTTTAGTTGAACTTCATATTAAAGTAATGAAGAAGCACTCATTAGAAAAAAAGAAAATAAATAAGACACAATTTTCGACATATTTGAGTCAAAAATATATTTCTTTATTGAATTTTGATCTTATTTTTGGCCTTTGTGCTCAGCGTGTGATCTAAACTCGGGTGGAACTATGCTCTCGTATATACTTGAGCATTTGTAAAACTTAATACAATCAGTATAATATTTCCTCTTTTCCGAACTTCCATCGTATTTTGAACCATTTATGTCGGCCAATATGTAAAAAAATTAAATGTTTTCATGAATATTATGTGGTTAAGTGCTGAATAGGCACATATGACTTTGTTCTCTACAACCACGTATTTTGTTATTATGTTTTTCCAACAGCTCAGCATTATTCCTTACGAATTCCGAGAGTGTTAATTAAGGGGTTACATGATTTTCGTCGGGTATAAAACAGCTTTTTTCAACAATTATTTTCTCACATAAGATATTAAATATTTTAAAAGACTTTTCTATTGTAACAAACATACAGGATTAGAAGAATAACTTATAATTAAAAAAAAATACTTGTTTTAGTTAAAACTTTAACTTAAAACTTGACCGAAAGAAGAAAAAAACCAAATTCGATTTTCGGCAGACACTTTACCAAAAAAATGAAAATTTCGCACACAAATTTCGTCCAAGTCTTTAAAAATTGTACCTCAAATAACTGTGTAAAATTTCATGAAAATTGGTTGAGTAGTTCTCGAGAAATCTAACCAACCGACTTCAAAGCACAGTTTCGAGAAAATAGCGTCTAAAAACGGCGCACTTAGCCTTGCTATCATCGGGCGCTCAATTTCTCAAGGCTGATCCCCGAAACTATTACTCTGATCAACTTGAAAATTTAGGGCAATATTCCAGAGGTGTTGCAGAATTTAATAAGATTATTATATATAAATAAAATCGATTTTTTGATACCTGCAAACACATATAACCGCTAAAACCTTAACTTTTTCCTAAAAAAATGTAAATTAAAAAAATATTTGAATATTATAATTATAAAGGTTTAATATCTTATAGAAAAGATGATAACTCGATGGACGAGACAAAAGCTGAGAAGTCTGGAAAATAAGTGCAAAAAATTAAAGCGGCATCTCTCCTTTTTCTGAAATTTTTGATATAAGAATACTAAAAAAATAAATAAATAAATGAAATAAAATGTCCAATAAAAACTGTTATTAGAAAAATAATAATGGTTTAAAGAATATTAAAAAGTAATTAAATCTGTGTTGACTAATTCAGAAACCAAGAATCTGTTATACAAAAATTTTCCAAAAATCAGTTTAATATCAAAGATTTCCAAAGATTACTCAACTTTCGCAAATTATTTCAGTAAACGGACATACCGTATGCATAAAACAGACTTTTCATTTAATTTTCTTTACACCGAACTAAAAGCAATTCAAAATTCCAACTTGAACTGCCTGCGGCTCAGCGCGGCGTATACGCAACTATTTAAAGGGGGGCGCCGAGCACTCAAATTTGTGGTTTTCATTATCGCTACACGCCTGGCACGCAGCCAGAGGCTTATCATAATAAATACTTAGCATTGAATAAATAAGCAAAGATTTCATTTTAATTAACACAAAGCAAAATAAAGTGGGCGCGCGAAGAAAAGTGAAGGCATTAAGTACAAGAAAGATTTAAAGGCGAGGCAATTTAAATTTATAAGAAAATGAATGGAGGTGTAGATGAAGATTTATGATTGAGTTGTGAGTACTTGAAAAAAAAAAAGACTTTATGGAGTGGAAATTTAAAATTATTTAGTTACATAATACCAAGCTTAAATTTGCGAAGCATACTTTTTGGCTAATTTACGGTACGTGCCGAGAACTTTAAGAACCGCCTTAAGAATGTGCGATAAATGTGGAAAGTATATTTGTTTGTATAAAATCTTACAGAAATTTCAGGAAAGATAAAACTAAAAGTACACTACATTTAAATATTTCTCACAGCTTGTTATATTATTATTATTTATTTACATAAAATATGATGGCTTCTAGCTACCACATATAGCCAACGACTCAGAAGCCAACAACAGCGCTAAGTAACGAGCATATATTAAGGCGCAAATAATGGCTGAGTGTCAGTGAAGTCGAAATGGAGAAGCGAAAGCCAGCACCAACTGACGCGCACTGAGTAATAAGCTTATCGGGCGGGTGTCTCGACAGACAATGTGCGTTTGTCAGTTTCACACACACACAACGGCGCACATGTGCTGACAACCAACAGCACCCAACCACACACACACTCTCATTTAAAGCAAGCTATCACTAGGAGTGGTGAGATACACATTCACTAGCACTAAGATTGACATACATACACAGCTATAGTTTGTACGGGAATTTTTATGAAAAATATGCAAACAAATTTCACTTTTGTAGCTGCCCTAAATTATGCAACAAGCGCCCGCCAAATGTAACTTTTGCTACTTTATTTTGAGTAATTGTGGCACATTTATCGCGCGCAAACAAGCGAGATGAACGTACGCAACGAAACATAGCGCCAAGTAGATACCGACGTGTCAAGGTAAAATGCTGCCACAAGATGCTGCTGCCACACCGAAACACACCATTAGTGCCACATGCACAGCAACAAACACATGTGCATATGTGTGAGTTTTTCTCCGAAAATATCTGTATGTGGCAAAGTGACTTTTCAATGCACTCGTTTGTTCTATATTTCCGCAAGACATTATTTCTCGAGGTGTGGGATCCAGGCGCTAGATATGTATGCTTGCGTATATCATCTTCATTTTGCAGGTACACTACTTCTTTCGCTTACTACCAGCCGCTTTGTCTGCGCTCTGCGTTTTCGCGCGTATCACTATTATTTGCTTCGTGCGCCCCCAAATGTATGCTAAGAAAAAGGGACAAAATGATTACAATGGTGAACCTACAGGGCGTTGGAGAAACTGCTGTTGTTTGTCAGTGTGGCTGCTTAATGTGAGCGTAAGCATGTATGGTATAAGTCTTTATTTGCTTGCTATTATTACTCACCTCTGACAATGCTCATGAATTGTAATCAAAGGGAGTCTCATGTAAGGAATATTGCGCACATTTTGGCGTTGGCACATTGACTTTCCAGGTGCTGGATTTCTTAGATAAATATTTTTGGCAGCCATTCAAAAATTTCCCTGAATTGCTCATAAGAGAAGATAAAATATTATTTTTGTTGCACAAAAACGTAATTAGAAAAGTCAGAAAATCGGTAGCAAGTCTGTAGTAGTATATAGAACAATTTTAGGTCTTTTAGAAAGCTAATAAAAGCACTTATTAATGTCTCTAAAATGGACCAGAGAGATAAACTGAAGACAGCCTTTAAGACCGGTCACGTTAAGGACTTTCATTTACCTAAGCAGCCTTAAATAACTGATAAGAGCTTGACGAAAACTTAGAAAATGAATATAAAAAGGGTCTAAATTGATCTTTGCTAGTCTTGCTTCTAATAGCTGTTCGGCAGTATAACCCAACGGGCTCGGAACTTGGCTAATTTTATAAATCACATTATTTAAAGTATCCTCAGGAAATGGTATTAATCTGTTAGGTCTCCTTATAGTTGTATTTTTATATAATAGAGAGCCAGAGAGTAAAAAAGCACAGGTTTCCAAAGAAAACTAACGGTTTTAGTATACTGCAAGGAGCATATGTTGCAGCGGCGTATATTTTTTATTACAATAAACTATAAATTTACGAAAAGAAAGATCGAAAGGTCGGTGAAAGATTACGAAGATCGAGTAAGACCATAACTAAATCCATGTTGTATATATTTATTCTTAAGGCCGTTCTGAAGACCGTATTTACTTTACATTGCATACATTTAGGCAAATATCTTTAGCAGTTGTTGAAGCGCTACGTACTTCAAACCCTAATTACTTTTCTTAACACAAATAATTTCTCCTTATAATCTTCTTTCTTATACTCCTTCTTCTGTTCACTTGACGCAAACACACTTTAGAAAATTTCTAAACTCTGATTTACTTAGTTAATTGTGTGTGAATTCGCGCATGCTTGAATTGGTATAGCAATTAAATGGCATCTAATTCGTACGATGGCACAATGCAAATTTGCATGCCTCATATGTTCGCATGTACTTACTTCGGAGTTTTGTTTAACTTGCCGCCATTTGTTGCTGTGCCGCAAATTATGCCGATTACTTCCACGGAGTTGGCAACAAATCCGCTGTACCATTAAGTAGTTCCACTCAATCACATATAATTGCACATAAATACAACGTCACACACAATCGCGCAACACGAGTTACCATGCCTCAACGGCAGTGCCTACTTTTAGGCAGCCTTTTGCTCACTTAAGTGCTGCTCCTTTCAATTTGACAAGCATAAGTTCGACAATTTTTTGCAGCCACATGCTGCAACTATTCATATGCGTTACAACGCTGCTGCACTTTCCACCGCTAATGCTGCTAATCTGAGTAAAGTGTGAGCGTTGCAGCAGCCGGAAGGTAGGCAACGCTGCTTGATATTCACATGTGAGGAATATACCGGCATATAGCATCAGCGACGGCACAGTGCCGGCTTGCAGGCGCTATGAATAAGTGCCGCGCTTACTAATGGCAGCTTGAAGTTTATGCTGCAGCAGACTCTAGAAGTTGCTGCAGCAATCATGCTAGCGCCAGCAGCTGTTGCACACCCTGCCTTTTGGTTGTGAACTTTTATTTCCGCCACTACAAATGGTAAATGAGCAGACATAAAAGTTTTCCAGTGCTGGTAATGCAAATATGCCACAGCTGGTGTTGCATATGTATAATAGCATACCTTAAGGCGCATCAATAATAACTTGTGTGTATGCTTATGCGGAATGGTGGGGAAAATTAGTTGTTTAAGTAGTTGAAGTCAAGTATCAAATTAAAATACTAAATGAGTTTATAAGTAAAAGCTTGACGAGCTTTAATTTTATATCGGAATTATGGTGTAATATTGTGCCTAAAAGTATTTTGCAGTAGTTGAGCTGTTTTATACAAACCAGTACAGAATTATTGAGTAGATAAGCAGATAAGAGAGAAGAGGTCTGGAAGGAAATTAGACTAGAGACTTTGGCCATGGTGGATTTTCTACTGGACCTTCACTATAGGGTATGACATTTTTGTGAAGCATCCACTCCATAAAACCCTTCAACTCGTAATTGAGGAGTCATAAGGCTCGGAAAAACTGAAGAATCATATCGGCGAGTGCTGATTCCATTGAACAAATAGTCCATTGGTTCTTTCACCGTCCGTCGCAAAGGGTGGTTTTTACGATCCCGTTTACCGATGTCAGGGCGGAGGTCCCACCACCTCTAAGAGCGACAGGGTAGAAAGGCACTGGGGTCCAGGCGGGAATGGAAGTAGCAACAATCGACTGTTGCAGATCATCTACTACCTCTTCTGCCTTCTATCTCCGGTTGTTATTCGAATAGAATCGTGTCGATACTCTTTGTAGTTTAAAATTCGAATAGTAAGAAGGCTTAAAATATAATTTATATAAAAATTCGACCACCCCAGAGAATTAAAACTGTGAAAAACAGAGATGCTTAACAACTATAGTATACATTAAGGCGCACTACTAGAAAATATAATTAAATATTCATTCATGAACTTCCAATTTCTAGCATAACATTACAATAGTTATGTAAACGATAAATTCTAGCAACAAAGTGCGGCAATCACCACTGTGTCCATAAACAATTATTTGTAATATTTCACATGTAAATCAAACTGTGGTATGCTAACCATTTATAGGCACGCAACCGCAAGGGTTCTAATCCACCCATTCCCGTTCCTGCTTCGACGCTTGCTCACGCAACTTCAACTTTTCTGCTTACTCCCGTCAGCATTACAGAAATTTATCTTTTCCCATTTCACCACAACGCAATGATTTGCGGTTTTCACCGAAGCTGTCGGTTTTGAATACTGGCAAATGTCACCTGTCACCGGTGAAGATAAGAAAAACGTACGACAACAGCTCACACATACAACATATGTACATATATGCACATACACAAGTCATCGCATAAGGAAAAATTCTGTTAGCAGTTCATAATAGAAAATCAAAGCGTTGACAGTTGTTGCAAGCAAATGCTGACAATAGCTGCAGGGAAGTGAAAAATTACTCATGAATTATTGAGGAATTGAAATTGGAAGTTATCATAGGAAGTGTGACAAATTAAAGGAAAACAGGTTCTGAAAGGAAAACTCAGATTTTTCTTCTTTGTTGGATGAGTGTTGTAAATAAAAGCGAATACATCAACCATAAACATATCCATCATATGCTTTTATGTGATATTGTTGTTTATATGCATATGTATGGAGAATATACATTCTTCCTTTGATAAAAGTTGATTTTTCTTTTTTACGTTTTGCTCGTTTTGTCGATAAGCTTCCCACAGAAAGTAAGAATTACATATTATCGCCTAAAAGTATGCTTATCATATATGTCTTTATTTAAAATATAATTGCTTATTTTATATTAGAAACATTTTGCTATTTATTACTTTTTGGCATATTCAGGGTCATTTCATAACGCCTTCATGAAAACCTTCATCGCCAGTAACAACTTGGATGCTATTCCAAACCATACGACGGAGGCATAAAAATATCCCAATCGAACTACAGAGCTTGTGTGTGGTCTAAAATTGTGCTGATGGTACACAATTCTTCTCCTTTTGGCCAAAGTTGTTAACTTCAAGATGTATAAGGAGCTCATGGTATATAATTTCTTGACATTCCAAGCACATTTATTTTGCCTTGACCGTTCGTCGCAGCGGCTTACCGAAATTCAAACACAAATCTTTCCCTTCATGACCAGTAACCATACATTTCAGAAGTAGATAAATTTTGTTGTGATTGCGCAGCGGTACGCGGATGATAATTCGCTTCATGAATTTAATTGAGCTTCCTCTATAGACTTGTTCAAAATAGGTGTCTTTTCATAATTAGCACCTGGGCTATGAGGCACTATTTGATAACTGTTGAAGTGAAAATGAAAAATTGCAGAAATTTATAAACGAAATTAAAATAGAAATATTTTTAGTAATATTTAAAGAAGGAAGCAGCAAAGAATTTCGGTAGCTATAGACTCCAGTAAATGCATAAAATCCTACATGAAGAGCATTAGAAGCCAGCATATAACGACACGATATATATGTATTCATTCACTTGAGTCCAAGACTGTCTGGCAACCCTGTGCAGTACTGTAACTTTCTATTTATATATCTTTCAATTTATTTGCAATTTTATTTATTTACAAATTTAACACTCTTTATGAGTATCGACGAAATTAAGGTTGAGTTGAATAAACAATACTATGTATTTTCATAAAGTGAAGTTAAAGTGAATAATGTACATTTTTCTCTGGCGTTGTATTAAATTTATTTTGTCGCCTTCAAAGTACTAATGCCAATTTTTCCATTTTTCGAAGCATTTCTCATAAGCACTTCTTGGAATAGCCTTCAGTTCCTTCAACGAATTTTGCTATATCTCTTCGATCGACTGAAAACGGGTTCCACGGAGCGGCAATTTCAGTTTTAAGAACAAGAAACAACTCATATGGAGCAAAGTCTGGCGAATACGGTGGTTGATCGATGGTATTTATTACGATTTTGGCTTTAAATTCGGCCAAAGTCATGACTCGATACGATCGTACATTATCATCTTGTAAAATCAATGAATTTACCTTCCACAATCTCGCCTCCAACGAATGTTCTCAAGCGAACACATCAATATGGCAGAATATAAGTCCTTATTGACCGCTTGTTCCTCCGGAATAAATTCATTATGTATTAAGAGATCGTCTCAGTGTGAAATTTTCAAGAAGCATATTTTTTTTCTTTTCGATATTTTTGCACATAGTATATACTATAATAAATTTTCTCAAATTTTCAATCGGGTATTCAAATTATTATGATCACTACAGCGTTTCTTATAGAAAAGGTACAGAGTGGGGAACACAGCAACTCCATTCGTTAAAAGCGTTTTTTCTCAGAATGGGTTTTTTAAAACGGTTTCCACTCTCACAGGAAGAGTTTTGAAGATATCTGCTTATTCGCTATCGAACTACGGAAGTTTTTTTTTTTTTTTTTTAAATTTTCCTATTCTTTGCTACGAAAAACTGTCAATCAAAAGTCAAAAATTTAACTTTTGTTCAAACCACCGCCAATTTGAAATTTGTGTTTCTTTCTTTTACGTGTTATTTCAACAATTTATATAACTATTAATTCCAACATTTAAAGAAAACGCAAAAGTCGACTTTGTAAGGATTTTTTTGGGAGGGAAAGAAATAATTGATTTAAGCTAAACTTGCCGAGTTTATAGTTATGTATTAAAACATCACCCGAATATTATTGGGAAACGAAATCTTTGATCTGCCTTTGGGATGAAATTGCTCGATGCATCTCGCATTTGCACTTGTCGGACGGCGGTCAAGATGCAGGTCGCAATTTCTATCGGAAACAAAAATATCAAAGAGATTCATATTTTTTAATACCTTATCTCCTAGATAAATTAAAAAATTAAAAAAAGTGTAAATTCAAAAATTAAAAAAAAAAAATTAAAAAAGTGGGTTTTGATCAAAATTAAAATATCTTCAAACTTGTCTTTCCTTAGTTTTCTTTAGTTTAAATAGAAGGTAATTTAATGTCAAAGATAATAAATTTTGTCCCAATTCCATAAGACGTTTAGTCTTTTTTCCATCCTGCTCGCCAATTAAGAAAAATTCGAAAAAAGTTGTCACTTTTTGCCCAAGCGCTATATACATATATCTGCTAGACAATATTTCGAATTCTCATCTATAATTTTGGAGACATATTCTTAGATAATTTTATGGAGATTTAAGTAAAAAAATCAATTATTTGAAACTTTTAATGCAGGCCTTAAGTCAAAAATATCGAGAAAAAGTGTTTTTTTTTTGCTTATCTTTATTTTTTGATCTATATTTTTATTCATTGTAAAAATCGGGACTACGATTGCCGTGCTGAGTTAAACCGAGTGAAGCAGCTGCAGCAAACAAACTAGTTGATAGATTAGTCGGCAGGAACTAAGCCAAATTTAAACACTTCTTAAGACCTTAACACTTTTTTTTATTTCAAATTCATTTGTGTTTTGTGCAACATTTTATCAATTTTCTTAGCTCTTCCTTTTTTATTTAACGTTTTTTTAGAACATTTGTGCAAATATTTACATATTTTCGCTTGAAGAATTTTTGCAAATTCAGTCATTCGCAAATATGAGTCAGCAGATTTAGACGCAATTGTAACAGCATTTTCTTAGACAAAATTTCTTTGGTTTTTTTTTCAATTAAATAATTTTAATTTATTTTTTATAGTTCCATAGACATACTTATTTGTTGAACTATTAAAGTGTTAAATTTTCTCATAGAGTTCTTTTGTAAATACCGCAAAAATACTGCAAGACTTTTTTTGACAAACAGTATAATAAAGAATCTTTCAAATACACTAAATTGTAAAATAAAGACACTGTGGCTTTAGTACGCTGCTAATGCATCAATGATTTGGAATTTAGTGCTTTATATTAATGTGCCTATGATATAGTATTATATATTGCCGCACACACGAACTCGCGGTTTTGCGCAATTACCACAGAGCAAATTTATCGGCCACGCTAGACGGCATTTATCATTTGCTGTCACATAAATTTGAAAATTTCGCATTGTATTTATACAGCTTGCGGTGTTACACCAACAACCAAGCGCCGGCGCTTTGCTGCTCTGCACATCTTTGTTAAAATGTATGACTGACTGAAATTAAATTGCCTAAAATTTTATTAGACTTAATTACATTGAAATTTAATTAAAACAATTTGAAGTTCAAAATTGTTTTTAAACTCATTCAAATGCATATAACGGTGGCTTAAATACTGTCTAACCAAATTAGTTGAACTAAATTGACTTAACTATATATTTGCATTATGACAACTAAATTCAGTTAAGTAGACACTCATTTTAACGGAGTTAATTAATCAATATTCGAACAGTAGATCTTTCGCAAAATTGTTGCGTTAAAATTAGGTAAATTAGCACTTCTAAAATTAAATAAAACTCCAAAAGAAAGTTTAAGCAAATCGAAATTTTTTCTTGAAACAAAATAATTTTTTTTTTTCTGTTAAATGGAGGTTTCTAAAAAAAAATCGATTTTTTTACCAAAATTTCGGCTTTATATTGTTCTTAAAAATTTCCCGGCGATGGATATGGATATATGTTAAAATTTGAACTAATCGTTTTAGCCGTTTTCGTCTATTGTTGGTCACCGACTCTGAAAACATCATTTTCAAAAAAAAGCGTTTAAAGTTAGATATAATAGAAATCATTAATATTGGAAAAAATTTGAGTTTTGGTTACAAAGTGGTTATATATTGGTTATAAGGTGGTTATATATGGGTTATAAAGTGGTTATATATGGGTTATAAAGTGGTAATATATTGGTTATAAAGTGGTTATATATTGGTTATATCTGACTGCGGAATAAGAAAGTTTGATGTTACATATATTTAATATGACATAGTGAGTTGTAAGCAATAAAAATTCTATATCGATTTTTTTGATGATACCTTGTTGCGCATTTTCACGATATAACGCCTTAGAAACAATTTTTGCCATATTTATTAAAAATATCTAATAAACTGAAAAAGCTTTCTATACGTGCGCCTGATTCCGATCTTTCCATTCATATGGCAGATATATGCTAAAATGGACCGAAATTGGCATGTATAAAATTTCAGATGGGTACCTCACATATTGAGGGACTAGTTCGCTTTTATAAATATGGGCTGACCAATGGTTGGCCAGACGAACATGGTTAAGTCGACTCTGTTCTTCATGCTGATCAGATATATATTTTTTATATAGTTTCCAATGTTTTTTGTTACAAATTTTGTGTCAAACACAATACAAAAGTTTATCAAGGTATAAAAATCTAGTGTTAAGGCAACTTATTTCAACGGGCGTAACATTTTGGTTGTAAATCTTCCACATTTACACCCACCAATCACAAAAAGTCCATTTAATTCATACACACTGCGAAACTGCTCCACCAACACAATTTCTTTCCATTACTAAATTTTCCACAACATTCCTTAGTGAAAAAAACTACCCTTAAAAGAAATGTATGCCCACCGTTCTTGCCAATTCACACATTTGCATTTTTCACTCATTTGAATTCACAGATTGTCGACTTTAAGGCGCCGCATTGTTACACTTCGGTAGACTTTCTTGCACTTAGCACACTTTCTTTCCACTGAGCAACTTGAGTAAGTTCTTGACAAGGTTTTTTTTCTCTTAAAAGCTTTCAACACAAATTTGCTTTCATTTAATTTCGCATTTTTTGCTGTTTCACTTTGTGCGGAATTCCGCTTCTTTTAAATGCATTTAATTATGGAAGTGAAATAAATCAACGACAAATTGTGCGAAAGTGGGACACTGAGTTCAAAGTACTTGGTCAGTTTAATCATACATACGTATATATTACATTATAATATTTAAGAGTTATGTAACACATGCAACGAATTAGGTCAACTGCGTTGCTTTACCCTGAAGGAAAACCAAAGACTCCATTTGATAGCGATTGTTACTGAGGTTGCGTTTGAGAATATTTAGTTTGAGGTGTAACGTAAGGGAAATTGAAATAAGTAAGTAGTAATTAAGAAGGAAACCAAAATTGTAAGAACTGAGAAATACATTGAGCTTCAGATCGAGTAGACTGCTTTTCTGCGAAATTTTCCCATATTGAGACTGTGTTTTAAATTTTAGCAGAAACTTAAACACAAATGGATATTCAGAATAAGAGAGAAATTTATCTTCGGATCTCATGATTTACTCCAAAATAATTCAAAAAAAAAAAAAAAAACAGAAAATTGATTTTAAAAAGACTGACACATTAAATTAAACAGTCATACTATCTTAAATGCGTAAAACTATTATACACTCGAAGTTATTCCAGATCAAAAACTAAGCTAGACCGAATACATTGATAACGTGGAACTCCAGCAAAACAGTGTACGACCCCACATTGTGTATTCGCTCAGAACAAATATCACCCGCTCTATGGTGTAGTGGTTTGGTGGCTGGCATTATCGAAAATATACCGAGAGAAAGGCTCTGAAAGTTAACACGGCCAGGCGGTTTATAATTTAGAACTCTGAAACCAGGCTAGGCGTCACTACAAGCATAGTATTATAGTCAACCTGTTAATGAACTCAAAGGGTGAAACAGGAATAGGAATGAGCTTCTCCAGTAGTGATCCATACACGGAATATGAATGAATGTTTAAACTAAATAGCTATAATTCGGTATTGCAGGCAAAAATTATGGTCTTTACCGAAAGTGTCAAGAGTGTTTCCGCTCAAACCAACAATAACCATTAATCTTCTCGTGGATAATCAAGCGGTCTTTACGGCTCTCGTTGCGCCAAGGTTAAGTCTTATTGCGTTCGGTTATGCAAGCAAGCAATTACAAGACTTTTATTAGTCTAGTCAGTTAACATCATCTGGGTATCCAGTCATATAGGAATATGAGGAAATGAAAAATCAGAGGCAAGACACATATGCTCCTATTTTGATCTTGTTAGCTCCTTCAAGGGTTGTTTGAAGCAGTGGACCCTAGAGAAACACCTCAACTCTTGGAGCATAAGTATCCCAGGATGTACCACAAATTTACCTTGGATAGTGTTGATGGTGCATAGCCTAAAAAGCTACTACTTCGAAGAAAAATGGAGCTTAGCAAGGTTTTAGGGATCATCAGAGGGAATTTTCAATTAAGGTCTCACTTTCCGAAAACGAGAAAAGTAGATTCGGTGGAATGCAGGGCATGCGCGGAGGTTGATGAAACGCTGGGTCATTATCTATTATATAAAAGAGATAGGGCAGCTGGACAGCTAGGGTGGAAAAGAATCAGAATCTCTACAAAATACTCAAAATTGGTTACCACTTGGGAGTACAATGGATCTATTGATGGCCTGAATGCGGCCGCCGCGCATATTCGCTGGCCTTTTCAAATAACTGCCAACCAAACAAAACAAATTTAGTAAATTATTATTAACAGAAAATGTATAAAAAATAAATAAATATAATTTGTCCCTCCGTCAGACTATATATATGCAAAGTAGCCCTCCATTTTTTGAGATATCAATCTGAAATTTTGCATATGTTCTTTTCCCACTAAGCAGCTGCTTATTTGTCGGAGCCGCCGATATCGGGCAACTATAGCATATAGCTGCCATACAAACTGTATGACAAAAATTATGGTCTTATGTGGACACTTATTTATTTGTCAAGATATTTTCATGATATTCGGATCGACTTTTCGTCTGAAACCAATCTATAAAGAAATTGTTCAGAGTAGACCGCTATAGCGTAAAGCCGCCGTACAAACTGAATGATTAAAGTCATGTTCTTATATGAAATATTTTGTATTTTGGAATAGTATTAAAAATTTGGACTGTCTTAAGGCTGTCTTATATTATTATTATGATTTTTAAATATTTACAATTTGTGTGTAGAAAATGTTGAAATATTAAATGAGCAAAATGTCAAATAAACGTAAAAGTTTCCTAACTTGTCACAATATCAACAAGAAAGCGAAAAAGTGTGCTAATATCGGACCTTCTTCCCACATTTGACCCATAATTTGTTTACACAACTGACCACACAGTCTAAATAACCAAAACTAACATGTGGCCACACCTGAGTACACTTACATTGTGTATGTATATATGTGTGTGCGCGTGTGAACAACAGCATAACATGTGATGCAGTTGCTCGTTTGTGCGTCATAATTACGCTATTTAGTTGTGTAAGTGTGCGTAAGTGTCACAGACCGCACAGCGACCGACACATAATATTTGAACTCACGCTCCAGTTACTGGCAGACCACACAGTCTCCTAACTATAGCGCTCTACCTTACACACTCATTCCATTTTCTCCTTCTCTCTCTCTGTCTCTTCCATTGACAATCTAATTTTCATTAACACTGCCTACGCAGTGGCGCGACTACCTTTCCTTGGCTTCTCCAGTTACGCTTTACAATTAAGTGTCCTTGTCGTGGCTATGACTGCAGATGTGGCAACGCCGACGACGGTCGCCTACACGTTTTGACCTACGCTTGACTGGCGTTGACTAGGCGGCCGCCTGTATGTAGACGAACATAGTCCCACACACTACTCGTGCATAAACATAAATATTTGCTTACAGTATACTTATGTATGTATGTGAGTGCATGTATGTTTGTATGTGTGTGTTTGTATATGTCTATGTCTGTTTGTATTTGTGTATGTGCGGGTTGTTTGTCAGTTGGAGACTGCTTTTCAATTTGTCCACTGCCAAGGTTAGTGCAGACATCATTCATCAACCTTAAGTTACGTATACGCCATGTGCACTGCGCACCCAAAAGTATATGACGACATATAATCAACACTATTAAATGAGTTTTTGAGTAAAATGTTTGTGTGCTCTTGCGCGTCATCTGTCACTACGTGCATTTCATTTGCGTTAATGTGTCTTTGGTTTACTACAAGAAGTAGGAGAAGATGCCTTATGCTATATAATACATTATAAAATATATACATACATATGTATATGTACAACTTTCATATATCAGAAATCTTCTTACCCTTTTGTCTCCACTTTCTGCCCTCTGTCACTCTATAGTATATATGTAAGTCAATGACATCATCGATTTTCCATGGCATTATTTGCTTTAGTCTATAATTAGGCGTAATTAAATTCCGTTGGTCTAACTGTTACTATTTCTGTTAATCACTCTTTGTTATTGCTGTAAATTATATGTCTGTTTGCTGACGCACGTCATACACTATGTATACTTGTAAATATATATCCATAACGTGTTGGTTTAATGATTTCATTGAAATTTATTAAGGTATACAGTTATGGACCGGCATTGCTTGATTTGTTTAAGCGTAACATCCACAAGTCGATACTTCGTGTAATTTAATGACGTGAAACATGCGCTAAATAACTCAATTCATCGACCTAATATGACATAAGCTTATATGATTTGTGGTGGTTGCATTGGATTTCAAGATATAATTGCAAGTGCAATTTAAGGACAGAAAAAGAAAAGAATAATTAACGTCAACAAAGTTTTTAAATAAAATCATTTGCAAAAGATATTCAGTCCTTCAATGATGATTTGAAAAAATAAAAATAAAAACATCAAAAATATTAGCGGTTGCACCAAAGCAAGAATCCGCTTCATAAGGAACGAAGTTTTCATACAAAACCTTGAGTCTGTAAGGCACCTATATGTTCGATCTGTTTTTCTCAGATATTTTCATATTGTCTAGAACAATATAATCCAACTAAGGTTCGCGAAGATATCTTATTAAACAAAACAAGTGTTTTCCCATAAGGAATTCATATCGATGACTCTGTTTGAATGGCTTTCATATATTACTTATAGTAATTGTTTATAAACAAATTCTTCAGATCATGTAGCGCTACCTTAGAAAATATTTAAAACTAAATTCCGGGAGCATATCTTGTCAAAGCAAATAGTTTTTTACACAAAAACTTTCAATAAAGCAATGACCTATAAAATTTATTAAAATTTGGTTGCATTATCTTACAAAAGAACATATGCCAAATTTCATGAAAACAAGGCCTTTGAACTACACTTTTCAAGAATGATACACTGCCTGCAACGATCATCGCTACGAATTTTGTTGTATGAAGATATACCTCAGTTTCAGCGATCACCTCTTCATTCGATGAAAATTTCTTCCCAGCGAAGATACTATTAAGAACAGAGAACAAAAAATAGTCCCTTGAGTCCAGAATTGGAGGAATACGGTGGATGCGGAAGAAATTTCAAACCAAATTCATGGATTTTTGCCATCGTTTTTACTGTATATTTGTACTAGAATGAAATAAATAAACCGCAGTAATCACAAAAGCCTAACAGAGAGAACAAATAAAGTCTTCCATAGAAGTAATAAGATAGTTGGATCCCTTAAACTTGTTATCACTTCAAAGCAATCAAACAAAACTATAGAAAATAGAGTTTCAAGGTAAACTCCGAGTACGGTCAGCAAAACAAAGAGAAGGGAAGAGCAGCCCAGTTGCCATCACAGCGCTGTAAAGCCTCGAGAAAGAGAAATGACCTTCTTCGAACTAAGAACGGTCAGAGGCAAAAAGTTTTATTAAAAAGACAGGCCTGTAGAAGATTACGGCTGACTTAAAATTTAATGGATTCAATTCTGATAGCGCCAGGGTCTTTTCAATTGACCCTTTATCTTGATAAATAAATAATTGCAAATAACGTTGTTCGTTCATGTTCAGTGTGTATCATAGCTATATGCTATCGCCGGTACCAAAAAATTAGTTACAGGACAGAACGCGTGTACAATTTTAAAGCAATGAACTAAGAGAATACTTCGTGTATATACGCTCATCACGATGGTCATTTATATATATGGTATATTTATACCATATACCAGTATGATCAAATTAAATGGCGTATTTTGTCCATTGCATCTTCTTCAAAGTAATTCTCTCCCGCTGCAATTCACTTATGCCAACGAATTTTCCAGTCATCATAGCACTCAGAGCCTTCTTCTATTCAGCTTTTATATACTCAATTGATTCAAAACGGTGTCCTCGGAGTAGTCATGTGAATTTGCTAAAAAGCCAGAAGTAAATCAGGCGAATGCGGTGGTAGCGGCACGATATTAGTTGAAAATCTGTCGAAATGATCACGGATAACCAATGCAGTATGAGATGGTGCATTATCGTACTTTTTTGGTCAATAAATTCAGACATAGTAAAAATCGTAGAATTCACTTTTAGAGCCTCACAAAACGACGCGTATCTCAAATACTTATGAATATTGTGACGTGAAGTTTGGCACTGATGTCACTAACAGTACTACTAACTCACAGAAAGAAAATAACCGATTCGTAAAAAACGCGAAGTATATAGAAGAAAACATCGTAGGAAACTACAGAGTAATAGCAATCAAGCCTCAAGCCATTAGTCACTTAAAAAAAATTATGTTTTATTGCTAAGTAATTAAAACTTTTTCAAATACCCGTAAACTTGTATAGTTCCTTATATCGAATTATTATGTTTAAAAATGCTTTAAAACATCGGCTTATATTTTTCACATCTGCTTTATACAAGCCACAAATATTTTACCAAACAATTTTTTTTTTCTTTGCAGGTAAGTTCATTTATGTAAATGTTATGCCTT
The DNA here is from genome assembly GCF_001853355.1 of Bactrocera latifrons. Classification (NCBI taxonomy): domain Eukaryota; kingdom Metazoa; phylum Arthropoda; class Insecta; order Diptera; family Tephritidae; genus Bactrocera; species Bactrocera latifrons. The sequence goes on from NW_017537323.1 coordinate 975,380, forward strand.
GGTGCGTTGTAAGTACGAGTTGACCTAATCAAATTTTATAATTCTTCAAACTCTATCCTCAACATATGCTACAATGAAAAACTATGATTTATATCTATCGTATCATACGTATCACATACAAAGAGTGTTAGTGTCTTGAGTTTTACTAAAAACGAATTAGAACTAATTCAATAAAAATCGGAAAGTCGCAAGTTTATAGCGTATATATGTATATATTATATTTCGAGTTTATATATAATATATATTATTTAATTTGTATATTTAGCTTTGCAAATAATAAATAAAAATACATTTAGCGCCTAAATTTATATTTACACTAAGGTTTATAAATTTCTGCTATTTTTAGAACATTTTATTAAAGTATGTCACATAATTTCTTTTAGTTTAGTGTGAAATCAAAAAGGCTAAAAATAATAATTTTCCAAATTTTCGGCAAAAAGTATGCTTCACTTAAGTATAATACGGATTATTTCAGCACTTCTTGCAATTTCCATCCGCTAACACCGAGTCCATAACTCATTTAATGTTCTTTCAAACTTAAAATCAAAAATTTTTCAAAACTCAATTTTTCAACTTTCTCTACAATTCTTCTTCTGTGAAAGAAGTTTACTCAACACAATGTTACAACGTTCACACTTGCCAAACACAAAACTTCTTGAAAACACATTAAAGCAAAATATAATTCACCAATTGTCGGTGAGTAAACCGTGAAATTTCATTACGGCGCCGCAAAGTATGCTACGACACAATAATTCAAATGTGATTTGGTAAAATAATTAAATTTTATGCACTGTAGTTTTATTGGCATGAATATTTAAGAACCACCAGCGTTAGTTTGCGCACCCACTAGCGCCCGCTCCCCCCGCCGCTCCCCAACTCTTAACGCGTAGAACTGCGCGCCATGCAGTTCATTAAAAATTGAAAATTTTAGCATTTCATAAAGCTTCGCAAAACGCAGAACTGACGATTTGTTGAAAGAGCTGAAAAGGTGGAGAAAATTGCGGGAAAGCAAATGGGCGAGAGTGAAGAAAAAATGTGAATGGCTTAATTCCCGTTGGGATGATCACTACACATACATGCATATATACTTGTATATGCTGAAAGACGCGCTAGAAATACAATGAGCGCGCATAGAATTCCATTGAATTCAGCACAGCAACAGTACGTGGCGTAACCTAGAAAAGAGAGCACGCGAAAAATGTCCTCTCAACTCAGTCAATCAAGCTGGCGCCTCGCTCCACAACACGGCACCTGGGTGGTCTGGCTGCTCCTGCCCACTTGTGGGAATAGAGATCAAAAAAAGAAAAAGGTATATTAAAGCAGCCTTTGCTGTAACTTTTCATTTCGTTGAGTTCTGCTATGAGATTTTCACAAAAATGCAAAAACAACAAAAGCAGCGCGGCAAGGACATTGCACCGCTACTATGTGTCAATGGAGAGACAGCGAAGAATTGTGCGCGGCATATTAAATAGATAAGCATTAGGGTGGTGCTATAATTACGCAAATGTTGATTTTTTTACAATAAAGTCACAAACACAAAAATAAATTCCTTTACTCATATCAATTAAGGCAATGAAACGCAGAAAAAATCGGCTCAAGAATACTTTAGGACCACCCTAATACATATAAATGCAATTGCTACAAATAGTAATATTAGTATAAACGCCAAGAGAGGCAAGTGTAAATAGACTAAGCAGACCAGTCGGCCTTCAAAGCACGTCGCCGCTACGCTCACGCGCACACATTCATTCCCGCCCTCCGTTATGCGTCAGCGTACAAACACTCAACGAGCCAAGGGAGACTCAGCATATAGCGCTCCACTCACGCTACGCGCTCGAGCTGCGAAACTAATTAAGTTGATTTACTTTACACTGTGTTTGGGTATGTCAGCTTGGCACGGACTGTTAGTTAGTGCTTTCAGCTTGACGGCGGCTTGACTGGCACTGGACAAATATAACCAATCTACAAAGTAGTTGCTTGACTAATTATTGTGCTTTGTGCCAATTCGGCTACTTATACATTTTAGTAAAATGAAACTTCAACTTAGATGGAAATTAAAAGTGATAAAATAAAAGTTTGCTTCAAAGAAAAGCGTGTAAATATGTGGCTGAATGCTTGAAAAGACGAGGGAGAGAGAAGAAACAGTAGGTGCTGAGTACAATGAGTGTTTAAGATAGAGATAGTATTGAGTGAAGAGTGAGTAAGATCACTATGCTTGCGCGCTGCAAGAGCCAAGTTCCCCCTTCAATGAACAAAACGGACAACCAGACTTATCAAGTCTTGCTTTACTTGAGAAAATCTCTGACTTTCCGGTTTTCTATGGTAAGCTGCAATGTTAGTTGGGCTAATGATTCCCCTTTTACAGCCGCTATTCCAAAACTACCTTCCTCTTTTTTCCAATTTTTGTTGATGTTTATGAAGGTCTACACTATTAACATAACGGAAAGGTTTGTTTCGTCTGCCGTTCCATGAAACACTATTAGCCTCAACAACCACGCCGTTAGTTCTGCTCTCTCCAGTCTAGAAAAGGAAGCGAACTAAATGGGTCATAAGCAGGTTGGAACGCCAAGAGCTTCTGCTCCCCATGATACTAGAATTAAGCTTTCAGGCAGACCTCATAATCGAAATTACTGCCAGTTGAGCTTCCATACAGCTCTGAACTAGTGACTAGGGAACATTAACGCACACACCGTTCACACAAGAAGCTAGCCCTAATTCTCAAAAGTGGAGATCACACTGCTAATACCTAAGCGCCCGTCAGTCCATCTAATCTCCATACCACCCAGATCCTTAATGTTTAAGTACATTAGTCATTCTGCAATTATCTGCACCCAGTCCTCTAACCTATAGTTGAAAAGTGAAATCCGATCTCGACGAACAAAGACCAAACTCTATAAGTCCCCGACCTGTCTCAGAGTTATGGATGGTGAGAACAGCTGATAAGAGCTTTTGAGAAAAAGGTTCTGCGGAAGATTTTCGGTTCTTTGCGAATTTGCAATGGCGGGACAATCTTACGATCAGGTCATGAGGCCTCTTTAGAAATCAGGACTATATAATCAAAATTATTAGGTTTTACGTTCATGCGAAAACAGCTTACTGAGTGTGCAAAAGTTAATACAGACAATAACTAATGCAGAAGCTGTCAGGAGGTAGAACAGAGTAGAAAGATAAAATATCTTCTAAGCGAATATAACGCTTTGTATAGGATAAGAACTATTGGACAAAGGTTTTCTCAAGTTGTTTCGGTGGTTGCAGAGATAAAGCTTTTTGGACTTGATGAACTTCATCAGAAGCACGGAATGTTTCAGAGAGACATAAAAGAGTGAGTGAATTGTGGGTAGATTCACAAAGGGGTTCGTAACTCATGAGACATCCACCTCAACTACCTCCCGAAAAGGAAAAACTCTACACACAGTGACTACTTACCAAAGAACACCACCAAAGCCCAAGAAAACTCAAATTATTTCTGTGGAGTTCAAGAAAAAGGTAAAAACTTTGCTTGGTGAAAAAACCCCGAATCTGCTTACAAAATGAGTGGAAATTTCAATAAGATCGGCTAATATTTATACATTCCCCTTTTCACAATGAATATCTTTCACTGTTTTACAAAGTATGAGCTTGCTTAACCAACTTAAGCCAACTTCAACCCTCACGAACCGCCTCGTAGCCCTCGGTCTATAACTTAAAACCCAACAATTTACTTTCATAATTCGAATCACAAACTTTTTTATGACCACAACTGGAACAGCAGCAAAATGCAAAGTAGTTTTAAGGCTTCCAAAATCATGACGGTATTGTTGGTGGTGTAGAAAACATAAAATTAGTATCACACAGCATAACTATTGTTATTATTATGCTCTCTATTGCACTTCTACCACTTACTGCCACCACGGCTAAAACAAATTTCGCAACAACAATAGTTGCAATCAAAAGCGTACTTTTAACAGTAAATAATTTGTTTTGTGCAAAGCATGAAAGAACAACTGAAAATGCTGCATTTCCAACGAGCGACCGCCAGCGGCAAAGGACAAAGTTTTCTGTGGCTTCTGGACTGTGTCCTGCCGGCGCTCAATAAATCGAAATTCGCTAGTTACCAAAATAAATAAGTGCTTGTCTGTCCAAGTGTGTTTTGTAATTTTATTTATTTATTTATTTTTTTTTTTTTTTTTTTTGTAGTGTGGATTGATTGCTTGCTTTTTTTTGGTCAAAGTATTGTTAACATAAAATGAGAAAAATAAAGAGTAATGGCAATAATGACTTTCTATCATTTGACAAATATGACAAATATAGTTTATTAGTGTGGCAAATTGCAGAACATAACTTCGCTTTAGTAGAGTGACCTAAGCTTTTTTTCAAAACGGTACTTTTGTCATAATTTTGAAATTTTGTTGCTAAGGTTGCAAGGGGATATTAAGACATTACTTATACCATGATGACTATTAAATTAGTTTATGAAAGCTTAATGGACCCAAAATAAACAAAAAGTTCCAAGGCAGTTACGTCGTATAACTTGAACTACTGTATATTTGACATAAAACATTAGGAACATATTAGTGCGGAGAACATAACTTTGTTTTTTTTATAACGGTACTTTTGAAAATAATTTCAAAATTTTTATTGCTGATATGAAGCCTATGAACGCTTAACGGAATGGAAGCACAGTGAAAGCTCCAAAGCACTTAAGCTTAATTTGACCTATTGACTATTTGACGTAAATATTTAGAAACATGCCTTGAGTAGATTTGTGTGTATAAACAGAAATAAGCTGCATTTTAAGAAGCTTTTGCATCCTTAAAAGCTTTCAAAAAATGAAATTAACGTTTCTGTGCTTGGTCTAACTTGCAACAAATGCTAGCCAAACCAGATATACCGATCGACTTTTCAGCAAAGCTTTAAGCTAGCTTTCGATCATGAAACAGGCTCGAAAGCTTTTCAATGGTAATATTTCAACGAAAAATTAAACAACTAAGCAAATTTGCAAAACCATAGATCATCTAAATAAAAAAAACTGTAGCAGGTGAGCTTTTGAGTATAAAAAAGCTTTAGAAAGCTATATTACCCACAATGTTTATTTAGGTTTATAAACTCTTTAGAGATCCTGTCATAGATCTTAGGACCCAGAGAGTAGTTTTGTTCCTCATAGCATATATCTCCCATACAAACTGAATGATCGGAATCAAGTGCTGTATGGAACCCTTTTCCATTTAACAAGATATTTCATCCGAATTTTGTATAAGTTATTATCTAATTCAATGATGTAATCTCCGAAGAAATTGTTGAGCACCGGCCACTATAGCATATACCTGCCATACAAACTGAGAAATCAAAATAAAGAACTTTCAAGAATACTTCGTTTACTATGTACAAAACTCAAAATCTACACGATCTGAAAAAGCACAGCTACGTTGCATACTCTAAGGCGCTTACCGTAAATCAGCCATGAAATTAGCTAAATCGCAGCTTTTATGACAAAACTATCGCGCATTGCTTGCACAATAAATCAGTGACTGCAGTTGCATGCGCGATTGTTATGCGCACAATAACACAACAACATTACTTGTCACATGCCATGGAGTAACAGAAATTGTACTTGCAGCAAACAATAAAACGCTTACTGTGCAAGTGTAATCAGCGCAAGTCGAATGCAAGTTTGGTGCATGCACACATGTGGCACGTACCTACACTAGGTGGCTTTATGCTAGTTGACACACAAACACCTGCAGCAGTATGCACGTGTATGCGTGATTGCATATGTGTGTGTGTATACACTGTATCGCGGCATTTCGGGTTAATTATGTGGCGTTCGTGCATGGCACAAACGGCAACACGTGCAACATTCGATAACGCCACTATTGGCAACACTTACAACCGTGTTTGCAACAGCAGCAACAAAGCCAACAATAGCAAGAGTGGCGTAATTTCATGTTTGCAGTCATATAATGCAAAGCGGCTCAAGAGAACAACTGCTGCGTATTATCTACACGTACGTACACGTGCCTATTGACACTGGCCGCTTAGCGCGCACCGTCTACTCACACTCCCGAACATCAGAAACCACAGTCAATGCGTTCGTGCAGCATTTGTACGTTGACTATTACGCTTGCGTAACATGGAGGCGTGGCATGTGCACTGAACGCTTTCTTTTGGGATTGGTTTTAAAGAATGTACTTAGTTGTTGTTGTTTTTCATACCGTCAACACACCTTAAAGTTGTCACGATTTTTGTAACTGCCAAAAGGAAACATCGTGTAGGGTCTCCGATATATATGGTTAAGTGATTAGCGTTAACCATATCTGTGTGCCTGTCCCTCACTTCTTGGGATATCAATGTGAAATTTTACGCACTTCCTGTTCTCCTGAACTGATCGTTCACACGTAAGTCATTGTATGAAAAACTTTTTTAGTTGGCAAGGTATCTTTACAAAATTTTCCACAGATTATTACTCAAGACGTTGCTAGAACCTCCGAAAATGTTGTTCAGAGCGGAAAATGGTATTTTTATGCTATAAAACCTTTTAATCAAATTGTTGTTACAATATATTTCAATTTAAAAAATATTGGCAACCCTACTGAAAATTTAACACTAAATTTGTTTGTAGTTAAAGTTTTCAGTATTTAAAGTAGTAGTAAAAGTTTATTTTTATTGATTGCTTTCATTTTGGATTTAATCAACTTGGCAACCCTAACACATATATTTTTAAAATTGTGTCAAAATAATTAGAAAATGTGGTAAAGTGTATAATTCTACATTTTTCGTAGCTACTAATTCAACTAATTTTATAAAAAACTTTAAATTAAAAAAAATGTGGCAACCCTTAAAATTTTACACTACAACTTTTTTGCCGTAAAAGTTTTCAGTATTTCCAAAAAAAATGTATACATACCGAATATGAGCTAATTTTCATTGATTTCTATTATTGTGGATTAAACCAACATGGCAACGCTACCACAATTATTTTTCACATCTTTTCAAAAAGCTCTTAAAGTGCAATTTTTTTATTTTTTTTTCTAGCTACTAATTTAACTATTTTACACTAAATTACAAAATTTAACAAATATGGCAACCCTGTGGCAAATCAAATTTCTTTTGCCATAAAAACTTGAAGTATTTCCAAAAAATGTATTTATATACATATAACGAATCTAAGCTAACTTTCAATAATTTCTTTTATTGTGGATTAAACCTACAAGGCAACCCTACCACAAATATTTCTGAAATTGTCTTACTTGGAAAAGCTCGTAAAGTGCAAAATTTCGCTTTTTTTTTGTTACTAATCCAACTGTTTTTACAACAAATTAATAAATATGGCAACACTGCTGAAAATTTAACAGTAAATTTTTTGCAAATGAAGTTTTCAATATTTATACATATCGAATAAATGTTTGTTTTCAATGTTTGCTTTTATCATGGATTGAACCAAATCTAAAATTGTCTCAATATACTTAAAAAATTGGCAACCCTGCTGAAAATTTTACATACAACTTTTTTGCAATAGATTTTTTCAGTATTTCCAAAAACATTATCAAATTAAAATTTTTAAAACATATAGTATTAATAATTAATTTACTAAGAGAGCGTTGGCAACCTTATTACCCTTTTTTTTTTACCGAATACCCTGAATTTCAAGCACTTATATCGCAGCAGACATCGCTATCAGCCTCTACCTCTGCTCCTCCTAACTCTTTTTCATCGCCATTGTTTTATAACAGAGTCGCTGCAAAGGGCACAAACCTCAGCCGGATATGTATGTATATACTAACATGTAACTAAGCGCCACTTCCGTTGTGTCAGCAGCATTTGCCATTGCCACTAAAAGCACAAAATATCACCCATCCGCCGCATGTGTCTCTATGCAGCGCCGACGCAAGCCATTCACAGCCCCATTTAGCGCCGTTATGACAACACGGCGTATGAGTGACCTTACCGTGCACTCGGCCAGGCATTGTGGCACGGTAGCAAGAGTAAAAGAGCCATCACAACTAACAAACAATTTCACAAATATTTGCATGCCAGTGGGTGTGTGTGTGTGCGTGATAAATTCTGTGCATTTCCCAGCACCCACACATGCGCTTGCTGAATGTATGTGGCTGCACTCACACACACATACGATTTTTTGTGCGCACATACTGACCAAGCAAATTGCTGGCATGACTGCCTGGTAAAATGCTGTAACGGTAATTCGACGCAGACGTGCTCAGCTTTAACACTCGACAGACGTCATAAATTCATAGCTGAGTGGCGGCGGGTGCGCTCGTTTGCATGTCTGTATGTTTGACCGTATATTTGCATGTGTGCTCTTCTGTGTAGTCCATTTTGTCACTTGTTTGCGTGCGTTTGCGTTTGCGGTTGCGTTGCTTTCTTTACTGTTTTGCCGCTATAACTAAACACGTTGCCTCTTAGTTGTTTAACGAGGGACCAATTAACGCCACACAAGCGCGTTTACATTTTAATAAATTTGGTGTAAACATATGTGTAAATTTGTTCGAGATTTTACAAATTGCTTAATAAAATTTTAAGGCTGAAGAGGCTGGAAAGCTGGATGAGGTAGAAAGGTGATGATGTTGCTTGAAATACTTAAATAATGTCTATGTTGATGTTTTTTTTTGTTGTATAATAATTATTTGTGTGGGGTAACTAAAACAACTCCATGTTGATATTAAATTTTTTTGGTTCCAAGAAAACTAAAATAAGAGCGCTACAAAAGTGTTTTAAACCGGTTTGGAATATCAATAAAATTATTTATTCCTGTGAAAGTACATTCGATGCCATTATATGTGACCTGGTCTACGAAAAGGGAGCTAACGTGTGGAAACTAGATTTCTGGGAAACAGCTGTTAAAAAAAAAGCATCTCATCTTCCATCCGAATCAACTAGAAAGTGAAAATTGATTTTTTGACACCTAAGCCTCCTTTTACGTAGACCAGGTCACATATAATCATTTGAATGGCCACCATGGGCACGCTTGCAGTAAGAAGTTCAGACCATGAAGGCAATTTTCGACGGTTTTCAAACATAAATCTGCCGATACTGCTGCAATTTCACGTTCGATATGCGTACAAAGTTCATCAATCGTCGCTGGCTTGTTGGCATAGATGGCAAAAATATTCGGTTATCAATGACGCCGCCTGCCTATAAATCGCACTAAACCGTAATTTTTTCGGGGGAAAAATAAAGATAAAGATAAAGATAAAAATAAAGATAAAGATGAAGATAAAGATGAAGACGAAGGTGAAGATGAAGATAAAGATCAAGACAAATATAGAGATAAAGATAAAGATAAAGATAGAGATAAAGATCAAGACAAATATAGAGATAAAGATAAAGATAAAGATAGAGATAAAGATAAATTTAAAGATAAAGATAAAGATAAATTAAAAGTCAAAGATAAAGATGAAGATGAAGATGAAGATCAAATAAATATAGAGATAAAGATAAAGATGAAGATAAATATAGAGATAAAGCTAAAAATAAAGATAAAGATAAAGATAAAGATCAAGATAAATATAGAGATAAAGATAAAGATAAAGATAAAGATAAAGATAAAGATAAAGATAAAGATAAGGATAAAGATAAAGATAAAGATAAAGATAAAGATAAAGATAAAGATAAAGATAAAGGTAAAGGTAAAGGCAAAGGTAAAGGCAAAGATAATAATAAAAATGAAGATGAAGATGAAGACAAAGATGACGATAAAGAAAAAGATAAATATAAAGATAAAAATAAAGTCTAATTAGTCTTGCAACGACAACAGGGTACTCCGTGATCAACATTATTTTTTACAAATGTGAATACACCGTCAAGTATAACAATATAGCAGATAATAAAATTGTATTTTATTAAAGAAAAATGCAACAATTTCAAAAACACAACATACTTCCTGTAAACTATGCAGTACTTTATGCTATCTATGATACAACAACGCTACACTTTCCGGGCATACCACACAGGCGGCCCATAGAGGAAGCATAGGTTAGCCATTGTGGCGCATGTCGAAGGACATTTGGTCACATTGCATGTTGCACAGCAAACAGGCAATTGAATGAACCAACTAGCGGATATGCTTGCAATGGCGCATTTGATTCGATTGCAACTGGCAGCGCGAACAATGCAACAAATTGCAATTGAAATGGACATGGGAAAGGCAATCGAGGCAAGCAATATCAAATTTCGTAAATGCATGCATGTGTCCGCAGCAGCGTGGATTCCTGTCTGGACGGGATATCCCGAGATTGGCGCTGTCACGTAGCAGCGAGGCGTCGCCAGTGTATAAGTAGTTGAGTGCAGCGACGATATTGCTGGAAATCGACACATTCACACACACACACACACACACACTTACATTTGTATTGCACGCTTGCATCCGCTGACATTTAGACGCGCATTTGCACGCCCACTGCTATTCGCATTGCCGCAGCAATCAAGTTGCAGCATTTGCCATGCAACACAATCTTGGCTTGACCCATTCACACATACATTCACGCGCTCATTCTTTCCAGCATTTGTTCAATCAATTCGCCATTCATTCGGCCCTTAATTCGCTGCATCATCAATAAGCCCCATTCTTGGTCCGTCTGTAGCTTCCACTGTATTACACTTTCATTTGACCGAGCGCTACACAACGCCCTTTTCCTTTTAACTCTCTGTCTCTCTTATTTTTTTCAACAACAACATTCTTTCAAGTTGTTTCTTCGCTTGTAAAGCCAGGCAAACGCCTCGTATCTCGTGTGGAATACCAATTTTCGTCATGGCCCTCGTGCTCCGTACCCCCGGCAGATCCTTATGCACGCAGCATGTTGGCCACACGCAATGCCAATGTCTCATAACAGCCAGATGAACGAGTGTGGCTATGTACAAAACAACATTTCCCATTTCCAATCAAATTCTGTTTGCAAATTGCATGTGAATGCGTACGCAAACAAAAGCCGAAAAATAGCAGACCAAGTAAACGAACCAGCCGAATGCTGCTCGCAAAAAATCGAGCAGTAAGAATACGTCGCGGTTACAGTGCCACAGCGCCATACTATAGTGCAAACAAGTCAACATTTCATGCTCTGCAGAAATCGACAACAAAGATGGTTTTGTCTCACAAAAAAAAAAAAAAAAACACAGACCGAAGAAAATTGTGCTCAATTGCAATTGCGATGATCGGTTTCAGCATTGCATTTTCATGTTTCCGTTTATCTCTATCTCCGCCTCTTCTATCGTTTTGTTCGCATTCATTTCGCAGTGTTTTGTAGATGAAACCAATGCTTATTTGCCAATTCACACATTTGAACACAATCTCCCATTACACGTATAAGTAAATGGGCGCGTACGGGCGGAGTTCGATGGATCCGATACCGGTGATTGAAAATTTTTCAGAGATATATTAGAATCCGACTACGCAGCGCAAGTCTGATCTAATCTTAACTTGTCCGATTGGACTTCTCCATAACTGGACTTGATTCAGATAATTCGAATAAATTGACCCGTCAGACTTGACAAATCGTGCTTTGAGTTGTGATCTGTGGTCTTTAATTTGAATTCTTTATTTCCCTGTGTCTTTCGTCACTCTTCTCAGTCATTACTGATCTTCAGTGTAGGTCTCTTCAGCTTCTATTTTCAGGCCTTCATGACTTTGAGGTGTGTTTTCTTTCAGATATCTCACCGCCCTGAACTTTTTGCTCTCAGATCTTCCTTAATTTTGAGATATTTCTTTAATTTTGAGGTCGGTTTGGTTTAAGATATTTCATCTCCCTGAACTCTCTGTTCTCGAATCTTTCTTAACTTTGAGGTATTCTCCAATTTTGAGGTCTGTTTGGTTGCAGATATCTCACCTTTCTGGTCTCTAGAGTTAATCGATTTAGTCTCATAAGCTCGTCCTCAACTTTGAGGAAGTGTTCGTGTGTGTTTAGTCTTTATCCGCAGATTTTCCTAATGCCTGGTGCTAATTTGTTTAGTCATTGCCCTCAAGTCTTTAAGGCTGGTCTCTCCTCGTTTTAAGGTCTCACTTTATGTCTAAATACTAATGATCCAAGTATTTTTGTTATTCTCTTATCCTTCTTACACAGCAAATAGTTCAGGTTTCTGCTTTCGTTTCTTAGTTTTCAATTTCTGCGCTCAGTTTCATTGGTTCCGTTCCTTTGCCTACAATTTTTTCAGTTTTTTGCTATCCCATATACAGTTACTTCTCTCCTTATTCACTTCAGAAACCGTAGGATCTCCTATTTTATCCAACTCCTTCTGGGTTTCATCAGTTCGGTGCCCCTGCTTCGTTGAACTAAACCTTCATCCTACTGTATCCAATCAACACTGTGTTGTTGCAATTTTTACATTCACTGTTTTACATATTTTTCCGTCTACCAACAAAATTTTCATTTTCTTTTAGCTCGCAAAGCTGCAAATTTCCTCAGCTCGCCTACGTAATGGTGCTTCCAACTAAGTGCAAACAAATGTTTTTACAAATCGTTTGCCTATTTGTAGGCGCATACAAGCATGAATGTGTAAATTTCTACTGCAAGGCAACAAATTACCATTGTTGTTGTTGTTTGTTATTGCGCACGCTGTACAACTTCATCTTTTTCAACGTCTTCTGCTCTTACGGCCGAGGTTTTTGCTCGTCTTTTGGCAATGAAATTGCACAATTTCCAACTCATTCGTAACGTGCCGTTGAGAGTAGCAACAATAATATTGCGCATTCATTGCAGCTGAGTACATAAATTGTTGTAGTTTTTGTTTTGTAGACGCACAGTTGTACATTATACATATGTATTTGTGTTTAGTAATTTACACTTTCATTATGCTTTTGGCAAATGGGAGTGTTTTTGGAATTTTTCTTGCATAAGTTAAGGCGTTCAAGACGATATATCTCTTCGCATGTTCGCATATCAATATTTGTGCTTTGTGTTTCGCACATATGAAGAAGAAGAAAAGTAAAGAAATTATAATAAAACTCATTTTTGGGCATACGTTTAGCGATAGACTTTAAATGGAAGGATGTTCATTTGTACACGCCTCGTTCATATCTTTTAAATTCTACATCTAAAGATTTAGGGAAGTTGCGTTGGTAGAAAGTGAGGAGCTACACATATATATGCTCTCATAGTCAGAATACATTAGAGTTTTGCGCGGCAACTTATACAGTAATCGTTCAAATTAGCACAACATCCATTATCATTCTCACATAGATTCTTGTGAGATCAAGCACCACAGTCCAGAATTCAAAGACCAAATTTTTACACAGAAGATCAGACGCCTTAGATTAATGGTACATGATTGGAATCTTTGTCCTTTATTCGTTAGAGCACGGAGTTGTGCCTTGATTGATTTCGAAATCTCAAAAGGTTCCAAACTCGAGTTTATTACAGCTTATTAATTGCTTGTTTTTAGGCTTTTTCTGTTCTTGGTGTCGTTGAACTTCATTGTTTTAGAGATTCAGGTAAAACAGCTGAAATAGAAATGAGGGACCTAAGATTTGTAATAGATTTTCTGGGGGTTTTTTACAGAGTTTCGTTTGACTTTACTAAGGACTATATACTACTGTTATGAAAGGCGAATTTTAATGTTTTTCTTTCTGTGAGTTGGTAGTACTGTTAGTGACATCAATGTCAAACTTCACGTCAAAATATTCATTAGTACTTGAGATACGCGTCCTTTTGTGAGGCTCTAAAAATGAATTCTTCGATTTGTCTTAATCTACTGAGCAAAGAAGTGCAATAATGAACCATCTCATACTGAATTGGTGATTAACCATACCATGATAATTTCGCCACATTTTGAACTACATAGTATCGTAGCGGAATCACCGCATTCGCCTGACTTACCTTCGTTACCTAACTCCGGCTATTCAGCAAATTCACATGACCACTAAAAGAACACCGTTATGACTCAATTGAAAATATATAAGCTGGCTATCACGACGAAGGATTTTCCAAGTTTTTCCGTTACTAGGTGATTACTTTGAAGGAAATAAAAGGGCAAAATTCACCTTTCAACTTGATCACAGTTTCAGTGTGCTGCTCTGTCATGTTAAGGGAGTATTACTCTAACCCAACCTAAACTTAACTCATAGAACACTTGGACTTCATTGTTAGTCTTCGTGACTAGTTCTAAAACCCGTTTCCTGACTCAACTTAAAAAATGATATATTACACTTACATCGCTGTGAAATCAATGGTTTCAAGCTTCTTAAGTCTCTTACCGAAGTTTTTATACGTAATTCTGGCCATTCATTTATTCATTGGACCGAAATTTTCCATACGATTTTTTAATAACTATTATTTAGAAGGATTTATTTTTATTTTTTTATACCGTCCGCCCGGTCAGAGAATCTATTTGAGAACAAAACGGGCGGGCCACGGACTCTAAGCTTACATCGGAATCATAACTATAATGCAGCTGAAGGCTTCTTGAGATGTTGAAGGTAATAACAATTCTAGTGGCAATTCAGGCATTTTAAAAAGATCAATGACTTCTCGAGGAAAAGGAAGTTTTTTTTGACCTATTTGCACGTTTTTGCAAACATAAACTTGAAATATATGGGTCAGAGCTATCCATAGCTCTATGATACATGTCAAGTATGTTGTGCACTCTTGAATCCTTTCGAGCGTGACCAGTTCGATCTTKTTTATAAAATTTGTTTCGCGCCTCAGATGCATCTTCTGCCAGGACACCTATGGGTACTACTGAAGCCTCAATTATTTGTGACGAATGCACTAATATTTTGTGTATTGTGGCAGACATAGAGTACCATTCGTAGTTTTGGAAAAATATTTCACTGGTTTTAATGCAATAATCAGGAAACCTTTGAGCATCAATTTCAAATTCAGAGGAGAGAGCAATTAAGATTATGTGTAAATGTTTCAAAAAATCAATATTTATACCAGTAATAGATGCTAAAAGGTCCGTGCGAGAAAATGCTCTTCTAGCTGTGTTGCCATCGTTGGTGCTGCCGCTGCCATTTGCTTTCGGCTTATCGACGTGAAGCAAGAACTCTTTTTGAATTTTTTTTTTCTTTTCTGCCAGGATTCTCTTCTCTTCTGCTCCACGAACTTGCCATTTTTTCAAATCTAGCTTGTATGAAAGTTTTAAAACAAACTCGAAACTACTAATCCACGCATGCAAAGGGCTTAATCCATATTTCAAAGCGTCGGTCTTCGGTTCAAAATAAAGAGAATCAAAGTTTCTTATAGTACGAAATTCCTCTGGACCGGCATGACAGATGGGACATTGCTGTGCACTTTTAGTTTCTGTCAACACATTTAAGACTTTCTCATCTATTAATGTCATATATAAATTATATTTTACTTTAATTTTTTCCCCATTACTTAGTGTGTTGTAGTGGTTTCAACTCCTCAATCTGTTTCTTTATGTTGTGGTTTTCAGTTAAAATGTGCTCTTTTGTTTCTTTAACAAACTCCACTTTTAAAGGTCTACAAAAGCGTACTGATTGAGGTGTACGGTTTACCCAAATGTTATACCCTGCTGATGAAATTATTTTTATTGGAATGACTGATGTMACAAAAAGGGAATGATCGAAACTTTCCGAAGTATTTTCCAMAAATTTTTGTTTAAACAAGCTGTGACCGGTAGAACCATCAAACCCGTAGCTCGAAATTAGGATCGATTCTTCAACATTCATTGTACACAATACTTCATTTTGATATTCAAGAATTCTTTTAGCTGTGTGGTCTAACAAATTTTGCAACGACACTTCGACAGAGCTTTCATTCGCTTTGATTTCATCCGGTTTACTTTTCAATTTGCTTTCATAAACTTTATCATAAGTCGGATAAATACTACAATTGTGTTTTATGTTTAATTGCCGCATATTTGAGTACACCTTTTTAGTTAATCCGTTTTCTAACACAAATTAGAGCTTCATCAGGTGATACTGGCGTAACTTCTTTATGGCTAGTATTAAGAACTTCTCGAATTTTTGGATGGGCGATTTGGAGATGTAGCAACTTGCTGTAGGTTTAAATCCGTTGCGTGGGATTTTTTGGCAGATATAGCGGCAGCATGAACTAATAATTGCGCATTGTCTCCTTGCTGGGAAGCTAATTCGGAAGCTAATCTCCTTTTATTTCTTTCGCAGCTATCACCATACGTCAGTTTTGGTCGCCCAATAGTATTAATCTTTTTTGGTATTACAAAAATTGTTTCTCCACTCAACCATTTCTTATTATATTTTCTAAATGCATTCTCATTTCTGGATTGTTTATTCCATTTAAGTTTAATAAAATTAGATAAGTTCCGAACTTTAGTACATATCAATTTACTTAATTCACTGTCAATTTCGTGTGAAATCTTTCCTTTTATGTAATTCGAAACATTCCTGTTGTTTCTCAACCAAAACTCAAACAGTTCAGAATTTTTGAACCTGAGTGTTTCTAAAAAAGTATTAAAAATTCGTTCATTAGCAGTCAAATGTATACACTTTTACCATGACATAAAATTTGAGTTTTCTACAAACAATCACATGTAAATAGTTCCAATGACACTTCAAAACATTTTTAGTTTTACTCCACGAAAAACGATAAAACTCTTCACAATTTCACAAAAAAATACATACAAAAAACCACCAAAATAAGTACGAAATAAAAACATTTTGCAAACTATATTTGTATGTAGTAAAATTACTCACCTCGAGTAATAGAACTCATATTTACAAAGTTTTTTTACAAGAATGTATTATTAAAAAACAGTTTTTAATTTTATAAAAATTCTGCTGCTTCACTTGTATTAACACGTAGTAAAAATTTTTTAAACATTACCAGCTGTTTGTACATAAACAGGGTTGCCAACAGTAATTTTTTTTTTTTTTTAATTTTTTCTTATCAATATGTTGGGTATTGAACACCATCAAAATAATTGCAAAAATTTAAATTTGAAAAATTGACTTTTTGCCGCTAAAATCGCAATTTCGGCTATAGTGCATTGTAAGCAACTGTAGTTCAATGAGTTAACTCGTAACAGCAAAGCTAAACGAAATAAAATTTGGATGATTACCTTTGCTGAATTACGAAGATGCTCAATTCTTGTAGCGGTTCCGGTCTTAACTCATGCCGGGAACGAATTCCTGAAAGAAATTTTACTATTTACTTCGGCTTGAGTAAGTACAAGATAATAGCAACAGAAGTGTGCACCAAATATTGCCTGCTTTGGTTTAGTCGCGATTAAGATGGTTAAGAAAGTCAAATTTAAGCTCTTTTGCTTCCTTAAAAACTAAATTAATACTAAAAATGGGTCCGTAGATATTTAATTTTTTCACAAATTCATATTGCATTTAAGCTTTAAAGTTTATTTTTCGTAGCCAACTTTGGTATATCAGCAAATATTAATTAGATCAGTGTCTAATAATTTCATTAAAAGGCATTAACTGAATATATTCAATTGTGCGTGTAAGCTAATTATGAGTACTGTACAGTCACTTGCAGCTAAGTTCACAAACATATATCGCTAATTAAAAACTAACGGGAAAATTTAATTAGCAATGAAACAAAACCACTAATTCGCAAAGCGGAAATTACTGAAATATTGCGCAATGATACTAATATATACATTTTATAAGTTCCAGCCAATTTCAGCATAGTGAAATGAGAAGCATCCCCTGATGGTGGTGATAATGCAGGAGGCATGTAAAATAAAAGTTGGGAGAGAGTGAAATCAGAACAGAAAAATATGTATGTCTAATGATAAGTAGTGGCATTTTTTCGCATTATTTTCAAAGAAGAAGAACTGTAAACACCACCTAATGTGAGAGTCAAATGCTTTTTCAAATAAAAATTTTCTTTTATAGAATTACAGCCCTTGTTATTCTGTAAATTTCCTCAAATTTGCTTGTTCTCAACTAACAATAGTTCAGAGTTCTAAGCATGTTTGCAGTCAGCAATTGCTTACTAAAAACAGATCAGGCCCGCTTAATTGGGTGTAGAAGAAAAATTGTGGTAAGGATATAAATCTCATTGATGATAATTTCTCCATTCACATGCCATCTATACCTTTTCCCGTTCTCATCTACTTGTCTTTTCACCACTTTCTTGTGAGTTTTGCTCCAACTACACAAATCAAATTGACGCATTGTACTGTCATTAACGTGCCCTAATTAATATGCATTGCATACATTTAGGCGCATTGAGATTTTAGCGCGTAAATTGTTGACAGCTGTTGTTAGTGACACATCAACTGCAACATTAACAGCAACAACAACATTCGCATGCACCATTTGGTGCAGCAATGACGGCAATGCAAAGCTTTGCACTGCCGAGCCCAGAAGTGACAAGTCGTTGATAATTTGACAGCAAAATGTTTAATTGTGCGTATCAAAGTACACATGGCGCACACACAGGCACACGCAGCAGCAGGTAGTTAAGGCATATGTCTGCTTACTGTTTAATTTATTTGGTCTGAAGGTATTTGTACTGTGTGTGCAGGCACTGGTGGACTCATAAGGTAGGTGGTAAATATTTATTTTAAAATGAACAAATTAAGTCATACTGTATGAGGCCAGCTTGATAATTACATTTTTGTCTCATAATTTTTTTATATTTTCTATCGACCTATAGAAATAAACCTCATCTTCCCAAGTATTCTTTGGATTTAATTGGCAGGGTAAGCGGGTGTCTCAAGGGTCCAGGGTGGTGCGATAAATCAATCTCTGGATGAAATTGCGAAAATTTAAGTAGTTCTAAGAGGAGGATGACTTGAAGTTATGATATATATTTGCTATACATACATATTTCCAAGAGTTTACGCCTGCACTTAAAATGAAAGGGATCGATCACACCACCTCCAGCCTTTTTTAGTAACTGTTCGAGGTTATTTCTGATTTGTCAGCTCCAAGTATGTTTTCAGAGTTAAACAAAATTTTTTAATATATTATTTTCTATGGCTGATCATACTGACATAAATATCCTATTAATGGAAAAATAAAAATAAAATTCAAAACGGGTAAATATTTTTTACTTACGCCCTTGTATGCTTCGATACAACAGTACTTTGTAAGCAGAAGATTTCCATGATAATCTTATATATAAGCCGAAAGTATTTGAATTCTTAATAGAAAGAGAATATTTCGGCTTCTTTTAGGCAAATCATCCGAAATTACCTTTACCCCTAATGAAAGAGTAAAACTATTGACCAGCCTGAAGGTTCAAATTACACTGTTTTGAGAAATGAAAATCCTGATTATACCCTGAACAGTTAGTATTAAGTTCACCACGAGAGACTCTATAAAATATTAGGTTGTCCAAAAAGTCTTGCGGTATTTTCGCTAGTTGGCGCTGAGAGAGATGGAAAGCTCATTTTATTGTCGTTTCATTTAAGTCGTTCGTGAGTTATAGCGTCGCAAACGTGGAGCAAAATAAAGAGAAAATAAGGCATGTTTTACAGTACTTCTACGATAAAGGCAGAAATGCATCTCAAGCCGCCAATAAAATTTTTGCAGTTTATGGATCCGATACAGTTTCCATTTCCACCGCACAACGATGGTTTCAACGTTTTCGTTCTGGTGTAGAGGTGGTCGAAGATGCGCCACGCTCCGGAAGGCCCGTCGTCGAAAGTTGCGATGAAATCGTTGAATTGGTCGAAAAAGACCGGCATAGTAGCAGCCGTAGTATCGGTCAAGAGCTGGGCATGAGTCATCAAACCGTTATAAAAAAAAATAAAAAATACCGCAAGACTTTTTTGACAAACTAATATATACATACATACTCATATGATCAGCAAACCTGAGTCAAATTAGCCATTGCCCTATGCCCTTATATACACGAACTAGTTGCTCAGCTTTTGAGATATCACTGTAAAGTTTGACACACGACTTTTTCTGCCTAAGAATCGCTTTAGATATTGAACTACTGTATCTCACAGCTGCCTTACAAAATAACCTATTGATCGGTTACCAAGTAAGATATTGAACTACGGTATCTCATAGCTGCCTTACAAAGTAACCTGTTGATCGGTTATCAACAACTTGCAAGTAACTTTTTGTTTTGTAAAGGCTATAATAGCAAATCTAAGATTTTTTCTTCTCTTTAAAGTTAAAATTATTTATGCCCGAAAATTATTTGATTCAAATTGCTTCATTTCTAAAATAACTTTTATCCACCTGACTCTTATGGCATCCCTTGTATTAACCGATTGCCACATGCAATATTTGTTCCGGCTTAAGGTCTTTCGCTTCCAGCTTCCACCGCCGAAACTCATATATAAACACACTACATCAGTCAGCTTATGAATTTTAAGCGCACTACCGTTATTCATATAAATTAAAAGGCTATATCTCAAATCCACTAAACCGTCCATTAAATGCAGCTGCTTTTAAATTTAATCACATTTAATGCACCCACGTGCGCAGCAGCAACTTTTTTGCCGTTAATTTGAATACTTTTGGCTTAAAACCGTTAATATGTACAAATGTAAATGTATGTGTAAAAATATCACACACACACACATTCATGTGCTTAATGCCTACGTGCCTATCAATATCAATTAGTCCATCACTAAAAGCTATGTCTACAAACATGGACATATACTCATTTTGTATATGTTGCACTAATTTGACATTGCACGTTGCATGTAGCACGTTGCACGCTGAAAATTTGCCAATTTCTATTACATTTCGTGCGCGCTCACAATTATCATAAATTGTCAACAAAAACCTAATTAAATTAATGCACTTCAATTAGCGCAATATGAACCCAACCAATTAAAATGTAACGGCGCCTACCTGTCGTGTATACGAGTATGAGAATGCGTGCAGGTGTGTGAGCGCGACTGTCACCAAATGGGAATTATTAGCACAAATGGCGTTAGGGGACTTTTTGAGCATTTAAGTGTGTAGCTAGATTGTATATATCTATTAACTGAAGCAAATAAATGTAACAGTGGTGCAAATGAAACAAATAAAAAAATTCCTTAAGAAATACAAAAAATACTGAGAAATACATTCATCGAGGAAAGGGAATAAAAATTTTATTTATTTAAAGTTTTCAGTTGCTTTACAAAACAACTTGTTTAATAATTTTCCTAAAATTTAAGTAATTCTTCTTCAATGCAAAATTTTAAAAAAATCTCTAAACTGTTGGGTTTTATTCGGCTTAACTTCATACGCCAATTTCTTCTTCTTTACTAGCATAGACACCGCTTAGCCGAGTTAACAACAGCGCGCCAGTCGTTCTTTCTTTTCGCTGTTCGTCGCCAATTCGAAATAACAAATGCAACCAGATCCTTCTCCACCTGATTTCTCCTTGAGTAGACGTTTTCCTCTCCCTCTTCCACCGGCGGTTGCTGAATCCAATACCTTCAAAGCTGAAATTTTCCAATCCATCCAAACAACATGACCTAGTCAACGCAGTTATTATTGCTTGATTCGATAGACTATGCCAGCGTCTTCATATATCTCATACAGCTCATCGTTAAATCGATGTGCGCCGTTCACAATGCGGAAATAGCCACAAACCTTCCGTAAAACCTTTTTCTCGAAGACTTCTAAGGCCGACTCATCAGAAAATGTCGCATGCAATGTATTATTGTTCGTCCAGATAGGACTTTGCTTTTCAACTGCCTAATCAGTCCGAAGTAGCACCTGTTGGTAAAAGTTATACTGCATTGAATTTTTGGTTCAAAGTTAGACGAAATTATCCGTAGATAATAGACTTCAAAGTTATGTCTGCCAACATGTGTCGTGAATATGATGACTCTTTTTTTGAAACAGGAGATATTTCACTCTGCCTATATCTCTTTAAACTATGTTATAAAGCTCTGTCAACAAATTTACTGAAGCTTGGTTCTCTTTCTTTCTATTTATTTTTATACATTCACTGTCTGAATCCTTCTTTCTCTACCCATTCATAGCTCTCGTTGCTTTTTTCTCTCTGTCACTGTTACTCTTGCTTTACATATGAATATCCTTCTCTGTCTGCCTTTGTCACGACCCTCCATATATTTCTATCTCTCTTTTCATATATTTCTCTCTCTTTTCGATTATGTCCCTCATCAGCTCGTTCTCGCTCTGCTCTCTTGTCATTCCTCTATAATTTTTTTGAAATTTAAGTCAACATTTCAGAACTTAAAGTTTTTCCAAAAGTTGCGTTATTAAAACATACATTGAAATATAGTAAAATTGTTAGCTCGCCTGTTTCATCAATTACTTAGTAATAGATCCAAGTCAGCGATCCATGACATTTTCGCGTTAGTTTCAAAGGAAATGAAATATAGCATTTTTCTTCTTTGCGAGACTCTTAGTTTTCAGCAGATTGTAAGGCTTTTAGACTTTGCCTTTCAGAACATTCGGTGCTGTTACGACGCACCGAGACCTTTATACCTTGAGAAGGTGCATTGTGAAACCAGCAGGACTAAACTCGCCTCACTTCGTTATGTTCCCTCTGAACCACATGTGTTTCTAATGAAATTCATCATTAGGAAAAGTTTACCATATATTTGTAACTTCCGAAACATCACTCAGAACCCTTTGATTCATATTTGGGACTAAGATGTCGATAATATCTTCTTCTACAATAGAGATCGTATGGTTGTTGTTGTAGTGGCAGAAATCTGCCGAGTTGACAAACCTTGGTCGCATGACCCTTTCGGTTACATAGATCCGACTGTTGTGGAAACGGAGTCATTGTATGGTATTCCCAGTCGGTTGACATCTCTGGTTGGTGGCCTGCTTGTTGTTGGGGATTAACTCCTGCGCGACTTAGCTATACCTAGAACATGTTTGTTAATCAAATATCTTTAAGTAGTTAAAGGCAAAAATAAGGTGAAATTGTATTTATTTTGAAAATTATTTATTTATTCATCACCTTCAAAGTAATCCCCTCCCTATGCAATGCACTTATGCCAACGGATTTTCCAATCTTCGAAACACTGGTTGTAGTCACTTTCCGGGATGGCCTTCAGTTTCGTCTTCGCTGCGGCTTGATTCTCCTCTGTCGTATAAAACCGGTGTCCCCGGAGCGGTCTTTTGAGCTTGGTGAACAGCCAGAAGTCGCACGGCACCAGATCAGGTGAATACGGTGATTGCGGAACGATATGGGTTGAGTTTTTGTCAACATGACCTTGATTTTTGAGCGACTTTGGCACGATTTTTTTGGTCTCCTCTCTCTTTTGGCACGATATTTGCTCGATTGATCGGTTGTTTCGGGGTCACAAGCATAAATCCAAGTCTCATCGCCAGTTATAATCCGTTTCATGACACCCTGGTAGTCAGAAAGCATCGCTTCTCACACTTAAATGCGACGCCCTTTTTCCAAAAAATTCAATGCTATCGATACCAGTCGAGATTTGACGCGCTTGAGGCCCAAAACATCCTTCAAAATGGTATTGGTTGAGCCTTTCGATATGCCAACTTCATCAGCAAGGTGTCTAATTCTTAATCGACGGTTTCTAACACCAAATATTTGATTTGTTGAACGTGAGCTTTGTCGCTTGAGGTTGATGGTTTCCCTGGACGCTCTTCGTCTTCGACACATTCACGGCCGGCTTGGAACTCACTATACCACTTGTAAAAATTTTTTTAGACATAGCCTCATCACCAAAGGCTCTCCGCACCATCCTCAACGTATCCGCAGCAGAAAATTGATTCCGTAAACGAATAAACCAAAAAACGAAAAACTCACTTTTAGCAGCTCACAAAATGACAGGTAAAAAAAAATTTTTTTTTTTTGGGCACAGAGTATATATTCTTTTCTCTTTATCGGAGTCTAATTGTAGGGTGGCGCCTACAAAGAAAAGTGACAATTTCTTCATAGTTAGTAGGAATATCAGGCTTATCGTGTTATTTAATATTACATCCAGAACATTTATATCTCCCAGAAATAGTTTCTGAAATCTGAGAACCTCTGAGAGCTTAGCTGTAAATTAATTGTGCAGTTTAACAGGAAAGTTTTTCTGCTGACGCCCTCTGTGCCGCTATTCGATTGCTTGATAGTTCACAAGCTACATCGTTCGGCATTGTGACAAATTTTGTGGTATTTTATTTGGATTTATCAGTATGATATAATTACATATTTTTAACTTCGGATCGGTGTTCCAAATTAAGCCACAACCAACTGGCTTCAAAGTTCAGTTTGGGTCAGGAAAATATTACGTATATATACACATGTATGTATATGCAAAGAGTCCATTAACATTGTCAACTACTCGTATAAATGTCTGTGTCAAAAACTCATCGAGAGCTCAGTAAAAATAAATACACACATATAGTACTTCAAAACCTCCCACTCGAACTCATTTCTATAATTAAATATTTATTTATGTGCTAATTCACATGCATGCGCCTGATTAACCACTTCGGCAATCACATATAATTCATTGACATGTCATCAGTGTCTCCGTCAGCTGACTACTCACTTGACATATGTTGGTTGACACTTCACTATTTTTACTGATTTTTATTTGAATAAATGTCAGTACAAGCTATTCATAGCATTTTTTTCAACGACACGCCATTGACATACATATTCATAATTAATTAATCACAATCCACAAGTTGAATATTAACACGCAATGGAGCGCAAAGCTAATTACAAAGACTTGAAACGCCGGAATTCAATGCCACATTGCCACTTAAGGGATTATTTCCATAGGTAATGCGAAATAAATTACAGAGAAGTGTTGAAAGCATTTCATATTATTTTAATGGATTTATTATCGGACTTTGCTTAACAAAAATAATTATAAAGCGTAACGAATATAAAATTACATTATTATTACAAATTAAGTAAGTAACTCATGCATTTTCAAACATAGCATTTCCTTTGTTAGCAAATAACATGAAAAAATGATTTTGATTTCATTGAACTTAAAAATTGTTTGAATAAAAATATACTTCTATATCCAATGGTATGTCTTTTCGACGGTTTTCAAGCATAAATCGGCTGATACTGCTGTAGTTTAACGTTCGATATTTATGCGAAGTTCATAAATTGGCAGTGGCTTGTTGGCATAGACCATACACTTGACGTAGCCTCACAGGAATTAGTCTAACGGCGTTAAATCGCACGACCGATACGGCCTATTAAGTGGGTCATTTTGCGAGGTAACACGTCTACAAAGCTTGATTTTCAATAAATCGGTTGTGAAATTCGCGTTGTGGCTCGTGCCGACATCCTGTTGGAACCACCATATTGCCCAAGTCCATATCATCCAATTCAGGCCAAAAATATTCGGTTATCTTTGAGCTGCAGCGATTCTCATTTACAGTAACGTGTCGGTCTTGATAATCACGGAAGAAGTACGGTCCAATGACACCACCGACCCATAAACCGCAACAAATCGTTACTTTTTCGGAATGTAATCGTGACTCATGGAGTACCAGTGGATTGCTGTCTGACTAGTAATGCATACTTTGACAATTGACGAAGTCATTCAGGAGATTCATTTTCTATTGAAATCCGGATTATTTTTAAGTTGTTTCTTAGCTCAATTCACAAACATACGACGCTTCTGGTGGTCAGGTGGTTTCAGTTCTTGCATGAATTTGAACTTGTTAGAATGCAGACCTAGATCTCTTCTCAAAATTTCCCACAAAGATGTCACAGAGATGGCCAATGCTTGAGAATGACGTGTGCGAGACTGACTTGGGCCTTCCTCAATTGATGCCTAGGACAGCAATATTCTCAACACTGCGATCACGTCTTTGTCTGACTGGCATTTTTCCACAAGACGCTCAATTGTTGATATGACAAAACGATTATGACGACCATAAATTGAACATAGCGCTCTTAAAGCTAAAACCACTGACTTCGAATTTTGGTAGTAATTTTTAATAATTTCGATTCGTCGAACGATGGTTTGTCTTTCCATGATGACACGGCAAAGCTTATTAAAGAAAGATGTCAAAAGAGCGCGAAAATATATGGCTTCCTACGCAGTAGAAGATCGACATAACCTGCTATGTTTTAGAGTACTGTGTTCTCTGATGAAACAGGCCTATAAATCACTTAGATCATTTTTCTCCCTTTAACAGTTTTTAATTAAATCTATCTTATTTTACTTACACCCCTCCAAGATTACTCTTTTGTCATCATTGTCGGCCTGTTAAGTTTGAGATACCATTAGATTCACAATTTTCTTTTTAAATTGAATAGACCCTCAAGTTATAAAATTCGATAACGACTGTACTGTTATAAAATAAAGAATAATACATGAATGAGAAGCAAGTGCTGTCAGGGTATCAGGTTTGAACCTTGAGAAGCCTGAAGCCCTTAAGTAATGAAATTAGACTATCACCGTACTTCTTACCTCGTGCCCAGGTTTCACATTATTGCTTGAGAGAAAAAAGCTCATTAAAGTGTTTCAGTGTTCATGGAATATACTTGTTCAAACTATTGCATATTCCACCACAACGACCACGATGTGATATAAGTATTTGTTAGTCAACCGCTTGATTTTGCCACCAGTTACTAACTTTTGTACCACATCAGTGCTGAAACTTTCAATCAATTAGATCGACAGAACTTATAATTGAAATCAATTTTTGAATTTCTATTCAGCAAACTCTGCTGATATATTTGCACTAACAACTAGCCGTCAATCATTCAGTAGACCTTACCCAGAATGAAATGTCGCAGACCCCTTGAAATATATATATAAATATACATGACAAGATGAGACGATTTTCTCGTGCGCATGTTCATCTTTCTGAAGATATCCTTAGTTTTGGTGATATCAATATCCGCTCACTACTCTTTCTCCCAAAATAGCTGTTCATTTGACAGAACCTGTAAAGCATATTGCTGTCATACAAACCATATAGCTCCCATATAAACTGGCTGATCAAAATCAATATAAAAACTTATTATATGTATATCGATTATGAGATCCAAAATTCTTGGGTTTCTCCGCTTAAATTTCTGCGATAATATAAGCTAACGAAAATGGAACAGCGCTTAACTAATGCTTCAAAGTCTAATGTATACTCAGAGAGCCAAAGTTTTGTACCGTTAGCTGTGAGATAACATATTGAACTTATTTTTTATGAGTGCTTCGGCGAATCGAGCTTCGGTAACAAAATGATAACCGCATCCTAAAATTATGTTTTAAATATAAAATTAGGTTTTTAGCGAACAATTGATAGTGGCTTCACTCAAACTACGTCTCCATCCGATTCATCCGGAACTTGTTTGTTGTATATGGGAACTCACATCTTATATTGAGTTGTTTGAACTTACTTTTAGAGGCGAGAATAAATGTAGATAAAAAAAAAATCAAGAATACCCAAACAAAGCTTTCCACCATTATAATGAATTGCTACACCAACCTTCTTCATAGCTTTACATCACTATGGAGCTAATCAACTTTTGTTTTTCTGTAGCACTGCAACCGCCAGTCTTCTCAACTCTATCTTCCCTTTAATTTACTAATTGATTGCTTCTGATATTTCGTAAATATTGAATTACTGAAGCCATTTCTCCTCTCACTCGTAAAGTTTAGTGGGTTCCATATATTCAGTTTCCCCACTTCTCCGCCTTTTAATTCCAACCTTATTTAATTATATATGAAAATATATGCGTACAATGATGTGGTAGTTCCAAGGCAGTGAAATAATGCTGAACGCAGACGATAAATAAAAGCCAAAGAAAGTGTCACGAGAGGAACAAGAAATTTGCAACTGTACTTTAGAGTGAGGCAAGCAGGAGAGTGTTTTGTTGTAAATTCAAAGGCAAATTGAAAAAACTCAAATGAACGGACATGTGGAAGGGACGGGCAAGTGTAAGACCACATTGGCGCAAGAAAATCCCCGGAATAAATGCGAAACAACACGGTCAATGCGTGCGAGAACTAGCGCTACTAAGTATAATATATTCACACATAAAATATGTGCGTTGACATATTTTAGTTTGCCAGTTCGGTGCACGAAGTGAAAGGGGTGTCTTCGAATTCGAGAAAATAATCAATTTATTGCCATTGCATAAGTCACATTTGGTCGCGCGCTGACACTGGCTGGCTTGCTGGGAGGCTGGCGGACTATCTTGGCTAGCTGGCAAGTCAAGCATATTCACAGCTGACACATTGCACCGGGCGTGCCCACCAGCAGCGCTAGCTGGGCGACGTTAGCAACGGCAGCAGGCATTAGTCAACATTGGCAAGTCGCATGGTGGCAGCCAACGCCTGCAGCTTGGCTGTGCGAAAATAAACGTAGTGACATTACGCAAATTGCGGAAAAGGGGAGTTGGCACCTGATGAGAATGCACTCAATACTACAGCAACGAAATTACTTTCTGGCTGACTGGTGTACGTGTATGTGTGTGTGTGGGATTGTTCAAGTCGAACGCTCCAAAATAAATGCGTTGCACAATGAGCCATGCCCAGGGCACACACACAAACACACATAAGCAGATGCACTTTCGGCGCAAAGCTGTTGAGCGCATAAAGTGTACCCTCAGTCCACCTACACACACATGCACCGTACAGCGGATATTAAAAAGCAAAGTAAGTTATTGCCAGCGCGCATTGTTCAGGCGTGAGTAAGGCAACCGTTTGGTGAGCATAATTTAAAAGCATATATTTTAATATAATTTACAACATTAAATTTATTTAAAATAAATCTTCATTCAAATTGCTTTCTTCAACATATCACTTCGTGAGGTCAGTCAGCTGCTTCATACTTTTTTAACTTATTTCGCTCACTTAAAATGTGGGATGTATTTTATTTGTATATAATTTGGCACGGTTGTACTTTTTTAAGACGAACTTCTATAACTCGAATGTTATGTATATTATGTTCATTCGAGTTAAGGAAGTTCAACTTTATTTTCATTTCATTTCTTAATTTTTAAAATATGATCCTCAGGGCAGTGGACGAGGAAAGTTCTCCAACTTTTTACCTGTAACAGTCCATTGACAAATCCATCTGCTGGAGATAGTGCAATAGTTGCAATTCAGTTTTTCTCTTTTTGAAATATGACTGTTGTGATGTTATACGTATTCAGAGAGCCAAACAAAGTTTGCCAGTTTTGGTCAAGTTGCAAGCGCAAACATTTGAAAAACGTCTACATTCTTTGAATTTTTCCATTTTGCACAGATATTTCTTTAAATAATCATACGCGAAGTCGGTAGGCATGCTTCGGTTTCGCATTTTCCGCAGGGTGTTGGGCGTGTGCCATGTAGGTATGCCTGAAGTCTAACCCAGATCAATTACAATATTCTTTTGTGTTGTTAGAGCATCTGTTGTGGTCCTCGTATCTTTTATAATCGGAACAGGCTTTTTGTAATTAACCTGATTTAATTTGTATACGTGGTCAACTTCGGGCTATATGCTGTAGCGAGTCGATCTGTTCAATTTCTTCGAAAACCTATTGTTGCATTGTAGAATAACCCATGTCGAATTTCTTGAAGATAAAAAAATTTACTACTCAAGGACTTAACTACGTCTAGGTTAACATAACTTAAACTTAACATATCTTCTATTTAACTCAACTTCAGCTTAACTAAACCTCAAACCTAAACTTAATCTTAAACTTAAACTTAAACTTAAACTTAATCTTAAACTTAATCTAAAACTTAAACTTAATCTTAAATTTAAACTTAAACTTAAACTTAAACTTCAACTTAAGCTTAAACTCAAACTTAAAATTAAACTTAAACTTAAACTTAACTTAAACTTAAACTTAAACTTAAACTTAAACTTAAACTTAAACTTAAACTTAAACTTAAACTTAAACTTAAACTTAAACTTAAATTTAAACTTAAACTTCAACTTAAACTTAAACTTAAGCTTAAACTCAAATTTAAAATTAAACTTAAACTTAAACTTAACTTAAACTTAAACTTAAACTTAAACTTAAACTTAAACTTAAACTTAAATTTAAACTTAAACTTCAACGTCAACTTAAACTTAACCTTAAACTGAAACTTAAACCTGAATCTAGACTTAAAATTAAACTTAATCTTAAACTTAAACTGAAACTTAAACTCAAACTTAAACTTAAACTTAAACTTAAACT
>NW_017537323.1:1006157-1016611 GCF_001853355.1 Bactrocera latifrons
TAAACTTAAACTTAAACTTAAACTTAAACTTAAATTCAAACTTAACCTAAAACTTAAACTCAAAATTAAACTTAAATCTAAATTTAAACTTAAACTTAAACTTAAACTTAAGCATAACTTAACTTAACTTAACTTAACTTAATTTAACTTAACTTAACTTAACTTAACTCAAACTTAACTCAACTTAATTTAACGTGCCTTACACCTAACTTTACTTAAATATTTGCCCAGTTCCAACTTAACGTTGAAAAGTACTCATTCTATGTATCATACCACAAAATATCGTACAAAAATAAAAACTTAAAACGTCATTGAACTTTTTGGTGAAAAATAAATCAATAACAGCAAATAATTTCCTTACACTAAATGAATTACACTGCCAAAATAAAATTTATTGAAGTTCGGTGGTAGCAATGTGCAAAATTGAAGCAGCCAAGGGGCAGCGAAGAAATCAATGTAAAAATAAAAAGTGTAAAAATAACAAGGAGCAATGAAACAGCAAAAACAACAAACGAAAAGACAGTCAACTGCCAAAAATTGACTGCATATGTAGAACAAATCGAAATTCAACTTGAGGAGCGATGGCAAGAAGCCAAAAAGTCAACGGAAGTGAAGAAAGTCTTGAGAAGTTGGGAGCAATTGCAGGCAAACCGAAATCTAAGCATACTTACAGGCGTACCATGCCATAAGTTAAGAAAGTTACTTGTGCAAAGAGAGGAATTGGTGGATAGCTGAGATAGTGGGGGGCATACGGAGAGAACATTGAGAGAGTGGCAGGGGCATGGTAGGAGAAGCAGAACGGGCAAACCGATGCAAATTTGCGGATAAATAGATAACAGCAGACAGACAGAGCAGCAAACTAACAAACAAACGTACAAACAGTAAAGCAGTTACAACAGGCAAAAGACGACTGAACAGCGGCAGCCGTGATGACGACAGTTAGACTTGAGTATGCGACGTTACGCAGTTGCTCACAGTTGTGGGACGAGCGCAGAGCACAAAAGCAGCAAAAGAGATATAAAATTTGGAAATGTACCGTTATGCACTCACACTACCGCATACCGCTAGTTGCAAGCGTCACTGACACAATTGCAGTTCAAGTGCGCCGAGCCGAATGACTGACTGAGTGACTGTTTGCCAAAATAGCTGACTGGCAATTATAATGCATATTCATAGATATACATATACTTAGACTTCCCCACTGACTGTCTGCCGCCGTCGCTGTCACCCTTTGCGCGTCTGCCAAACTGCGCGCCATCCTGCCGGCGGAAGTCAAGCAGCCAAAAAAAACGCTTCGCTGCCACCATCTTCGCCCAGTTGGCTTGTGTGGCATGGCAAATGTCATGCTGCAGCTTCAGCAAGTTGCAACAGTCTGTGAGTTTGTTGACTTTGCGGTTGAAAGCGTCGTTTATTTATGTCTCTCTTTTTGGTCGCTTGTTATTATTATTACTGCTTTTGCAACTACTACGCAACACGGAAACGACAGTGTGGAAGTTTGCCAAAAAATCACCAGAGCTATATACACACACACCAATGACACATACAATAGAAAAATTCCGTTAGAATTTATGTAAGCAATGGAAGGCGCCAGCATTGATGTTGCATATGTGTGGCTATACTTTATCTATTAATATATGTATGTATGTATGTATGTATGTATGTGTGTGCTTGTTGTTGTTGTACAGGATGGTGCAATGTTTTTGGTTCGTTTGTCAGCGCCAACTGGTGGCAAAAGTGAATGAACTCGGGCGACAATATTTTATTTTTACTGCTTTCGACTAAAAGCGTAGCCAAAAGTTTGTTCGCTTTTCGGGTTGCTAATATTTCATGAGCTTCTACATATTTTGATGTATGTTTTTAAAATTTTGCAACTGTCGCCGAACTTAAACTCTAGTTAGGTATTAAAGACATATTTTAAATTTCTCGTGAAATTGCTTCGTGTTGTTATGTGAAAGAGACCGGGAAACCATATATACTCCAAACAAGAAAAAACGTTAACTTCGGCTGCACCGATATACATATATACCCTTCACAGGTGCATATCTGTTAATAACTATATATCCAGTTTGTATGGAAGCTATATGCTATAGTAATCCGATCTGAGTAATTTCTTCGAAGATTACATTATTATCTTTGAAAATAATCTGTACCAAATTTCGTGAATATATCTTGTCAAATGTGAAAGTTTTCTATAAAAGAACTTGATTCCGATCGTTCATTTTGTATGACAGCTACATATATGTTATAGTGGTCCGATGTCTGCAGTTCCGACAAATGAGCAGCCTCTTGAAAAGGAATTGACGTTTGCAAAATTTCAAAACTATATCTTAAAAACTGACAGCCGGACAGACAGACAAACGGACATATCTAACTGGACTCAGCTGAATATGCTGATCATTTATATCATTTATATATATACTTTATAGGGTCTCCGACGCTTCCTTCCAGGTGTTACAAACTTCGTGACAAACTTAATATACCCTGTTCAGGGTATAAAAATTAACTAGTTATGGCTTGATGGCTTAGGAAGACATTCTCCTACGTATTCAGCCACATTTCAGTTTTGCTCTGCATTACTCTATTTGTTAATTGGCTACTGATGGCTACTAAAAAGATGTATATTTTAAAGTCTCCCTAGGTGGTTTCAGAAAGACTTTCTTCGGCTTAAATATATATGAAATATTGAGCACATTTTTTTAAATTTTATTTTTTTTATTTTTTATTTTTTTATTTTTATTTTTATTTTTTTTTCTTGGGTCACTTGGGAGATCTATTGCAAAATATATTCGTTTTTAGTCACTCCTTACGCAAAAGTTTCTTCAGCTTAAAATGGTGTTTAATATTGAGTACACTTTATGTATTTTTGTAACATGGCAACTCTATTCAAAAATATGTCATGATTAAGTATGTCTACATATATGACACATTTGGAGAGATTTGAAAAAAAATTGATATGTGGCAACACTATATTGCAAATAATGTCCAAGTTAAAATTTCAATAATATCTCTCCACTGAACTTTCTTAACCGACTAGTGTTTAAGACATTACTTTAGAAAAATAGATTTCTTTACTTTTACCGATATGTGGCAACCCTATAATAAAATAATTATAAAACTGTATGCTTTGCTAACAAATTATCTTAAAGCTTTCACTTTAATACAAATTTTAGTTTCATATTTTCAATTTATGAGCCCATTTCTGGCTCAATAAGTATACAAACAAGAAAAGTTGCCCCTTTTGAGCCGAAGGGTAACCTGAAGAAATTCCAGAGCTACCAGTTCATCAATAACAACAACGGTTTGGCCGTCAAAGGTTACAATTATCGCGCCATGATAACCGATTATTTGATACCTGAACTTGAGATTTGTGTTCACGGCACCAAATATTGCTCTTCAACAATAAAACAAACAACTTCCCACACATCGTAACAATCAATGGATTTATTGTGAAAACACTTCAGATAATTTCACTTTTTCGGGCCGTTCGATTGGCCATCAAGATCGCGTGATATCACACCTATAGACTTTTTCCTGTGGGCAAGTCAGAAGTCTAAGCGGACAATCCGATACAGGTTCTTTCGAATGATTGTAAACATTTCCATTAAATTTGAAGTTTCTGTATTTAAAAAAAAAAAAAACTTAGGGAACTTCGAAGTGGATCACCTTTTATAATAAAATTATACAATAACTTTTAGTATCTCATCCTTTTTTATTTTTCTAAATCATATTTCCTTTCCCTTCTGCTTCACAGCTAAAGTAAGTTTCGAAATTGTGCGCAAAAATAATTGCTTGCGTCTCTTTGGTCTCTTTCTAGTTCCTGCTTCAACCTAACTGCAATTATTCATCATTCTTAATAAAACCTTGGCGATTTGTGGCACAAAATCACTTTTATTTTGCTTTAAATCCCAATCTACTACATTGCCATTGCTTCTTTCGTATTTCAGAACTCCCCCGATATTTCTCTTCTAATTTATTTTTATTAGGCATTATTTTTTGGAAAGCTCCAAGCAATTCTTTAAGTATAGAATGAGTAAACAACACGTGGTCTACTACAATCATAATAACGATGATTATCTGTCATTATTTTTTGCATTGAAAATTCAGACGTGGAATTTTGCTTAAATAACTTTTTTTTCTTTAATCCGCTTTACTTTTGTTTCGATTTAGTTATTTATTATTTTTTCTTTTGTTTTTTATTTTAATTATGTTTCTTTAATTTTGTTTTACTTTATTTCTTTATTTCTTTATTTTCTATTTTTTTCCTTTTTCTCTTCATCTCTCTTAGCTAAGTCATGTCCTTTTTCAGCCTCCTCTCTTTGTTATTTATTTTTATTGCATTCCTCCAACGGCTATGCAGTACATTTTAATATATATGCTATGTATGTATATATACAACCCCGCATGTAGGTAATCGTGTCACTGCTAATGCATTCCTGAAGCTAAGCGTTAAATGTGTCTCTACGGGCAAATTACATATAATGGCATTTCTCTCCTTTAATGAGCTCGTTGAAGAAGCGAAACACAGATAGATATACATGCACAAGTAGAGGAAAGACTTTTATATATTAGTTTGTGGAATATAAGATATCATGCTTATTAGGATGGTTCTTTTTCTTAATAAAAAAGTTCTTGGGCGAGACCTCCCTCAAGCTATACGGAAAAAGTGTGGCTTCTCAACAGAGTCTTTGAGAAAGTTTGAACATGTACAAAGCGCGTCTCTCATCGACAGCTTCAGTGCACTACTGACTATACCAGCAATTAGAGTTTGTACCATTTTAGACAATTGCTTGTTGTATTACTACCAAGTGCGCTCTAAGGCTGGCAATAAGAAGGCGTTCGAACAGAGACACACCGAAACTCGTTGCATCTTTAACTGCATTCTTGAAAACTTGGATCTATATGACAAAAAGGCTACTTGTGGCGCCTTTTCTACGTGGCTAATCTGCTCACAAACCGGCAAAAGATAGGTGAATGCTAGCAGTTACGGAAGTGAGCCACCCAGTGAGCTTTTTCACGGAAGGATCGCAATTAGGAGGAGGTTGAGTTTTATCGGACCTCTCCGTAAGTCTTAGTTTTAGACTATCTGACCGATGTAGTATTTTTCTGGCAGAAAGGTTGCACTTTTTCCGGAGTTCAACTTTCCCTCCAACAGCAGCTCGACTATACTAAACTTGAGCTTGGTAATTGTGCGCCAGTTGTCAGGGAGTGTCTGTCTTCATGAGAAATAGTTGCAAGCTACTCTATCATCCAACTGATCATAGCGGAATATTTGGTACCTGCAAAGCCGATCCGAGTTGGATTTTCATTGGTGTCTTACGGCAGCCAGTTCCTGCGTGTCTACGAGATATTTTTGAACTAGATTAGTATGTAGAAGATTTACTGAACTAATTGCCTTTAACAGAGTACATCTTGTCGCAATCCTGGGGGTTCTTATTGATATTTCTCTGCATATCTCTTATAATGAAGCACTAATGATACAATTATTAACCGAATCGAGAGAGAAGAGAAACATTTTCTAAAATTATTTGCCACTGTACGAAATATCGCTATATGAAAAATTAATAAACATTTATTTTCCTACATTCAAGTTCCACCCTATTCCTAAGCCACTTATACATATGTGAGAATTTTAATTAAAATTTGATTGTGCAACAACAAAGCCATTGTCCATTACGCAAAGCGAATAAAGGGAAAGCAATTCGCTTTAATGGCGTTATCGTTGCGTTGCAGCAAGTAAGTAAACAATTTAAGCTTAATTCCGCTTATTGAAAGAGCTTTTCATGAAAAATCGTCAAAATTATCGAAATGAAAAGTAAAATCTTGAAAATTTACAATCACTTCTAATTCCCCCACTGCATATAAACTTTACGCCTCCTACGCATATATATATTCAAAAATCATTTCGACAATTTCCTTATCTTCCTCTATCCTCACATCATGCCGCCACCAGCCAATAAATCATTTCAACACTCAAATCGCTGTCACAAATGCCAACACACTGTTGTTAACCTTTTTTCCTTCAATCACTTCCGCTGCCTTAACACACAGTGCCCACGACCGCTGATAATTTCCCAGCAACTTGATGAGCAACAACAAAGGCAGTTAACGCAGAAAAAGGGAGCAAAACGCAGAAAAGTAGAGCGCAACAACAACAGACAACGAAGAATCAAGCGTAAACAATACCTAGTGTAACTGTTTGTGTATGTATGTGTGCACATGTGTTTGTGTGTGTGTGTTCGGCTATGCTCAGGCGAGCAAAAGCGAACGGTAGGGGTAGCGAGAGAAGCAAAAATCAAAAGCAAATATGATGAAAGTCTAATCAAGCGGCATTAATTTGGGTCGCTATCGCCAGGCGAAGCGGATCGTGTGTGCCCCTTTATTGTGGGCTGAGAGTGAGAATGTCACTTTATTGCGTAAGTGAAGTTGAGCCAGGCAGTTTGGCAAATATGACAAAAATATAAATTTAAGCTTATTTTCGGTAATGATAACGAAGTTTTGAGTTGGGATTTGAATCCGTATATATATATATATATAAGAGAGTCATAACAGAAGAGTATAGAGATAGAACAATGAACCCTTTATGCCAGAAGTTAGACAAAGACGATTGCTGCGGCAATCTTAAAGGGGCCGGAAATTATCGAAAATACTTCAAAAGATACCTATATTAAATAAACAAAGATTAGCTGAGATTTAAAATGACAAGACCAAAGTGGATACCTAACTTCAGATGATATAACACCAGATCAATCCATATAAATATCAACATTGAAGTGATCTCAAAATTGGAGATTATTCAAAAGCATAACAACAGCAATCGCTCATTATATCCATTCCTTTTATGCTAGAAAAGGAAATAATACATTTTCGATATCACAACCTAAACCAAGATCAAACAAAAAAAGAAATAAATTCAGTTCAGATGGAGCATATTTCATAAATAAAAAGCGATTACTGCAGAGCAGTTCGGAAGAGTTTAACTCAGATTAGAGAAGACCAAGTTCGATGAAGTTAACAGAGCCCTATTCTTCTTCACCGGAACTTTTCGTACTCTAAGTGGGTTGTACCAAACGAAATACTGTCGGAGATAAAAAGTGTATTCGAAGTTATGACAGCGGCCGAGCTTAGCTAGCCCAATCCTTACCCACTCCGTTTTTGTACTTCAACTAACAGTTTTTAGAGAACTGAATACTTCCTCAACTAATCACTAAAGGATCATCTCTTTTTTCAGTCAAAGTGATATACTCGTAGCTTATCGAAATCTGCAAATATATTATATTTTGATTTTAAGAAACTTTTTCCAACAGAGGCATAAAGAAAACTCTACAAAATTAAATAGAATCAACTATCATGACTTAACTGTACTCTATAATATATCTGTAACCATAAGTCACTTACAAGCTAAGTGACACCGCGCCATTCACAATGGAAATGAAAACACTTAGCTTCAAATTGAACGACTTTAAGCTGTCACTATGCGACATAAGAAGAGAGCGAAAAAATTAAAAAAAAAATATGTGCCTAAACAACAGTAACACTTCAAAAATTTTTATTCTCACCTGCATGTTCACACGTCATTCGCCATTCTCTTCTAATATAAGCTTTTGAGCTCGCTTTCGCTCTATTGAATGTGTCGTCAAGTTGTTTTCTACACTGTCAGCATCGCAACATGTCTTAAGTGTGTTACTTGCCGCCCACCTACACCATTTATGTGTAAATAACGAAATTACAGTAAGTGAGTACTGAGCCGAAGACACTAGTAAATGAT
Organism: Bactrocera latifrons; assembly: GCF_001853355.1. Classification (NCBI taxonomy): domain Eukaryota; kingdom Metazoa; phylum Arthropoda; class Insecta; order Diptera; family Tephritidae; genus Bactrocera; species Bactrocera latifrons. The sequence continues at coordinate 1,013,923 of NW_017537323.1, forward strand.
ACATATATATATATTATACAATTATAGTCAGGTAATATATTCGTAAAACATTAAATGATCACATTATATTAATCAAGTACTTTTTCCGCTCTTGGCCGTTTGGTTGAGCATTTACTCAGCCTTAAGCAGTGTTTAGATTTGTATGTGATTATGAAGATCTATTGAAGCTTCTGTTAATAAATCTCCTCTGGCTTTTTGGAAATGTAATAGTTAAATATATATATTAACCTTGCTCTTTAGAGGTGTTATTTTTCAATTTATTTGACTCTATAATCCAGGCTTTGAATCCGAAGTCTTTGCTCAACGGCATGGGATTAATAAACACCTAGAAATCTATAAGAGGCTTCTACTCTAAATGCCAAAACTTAACAGGCTCTGGCTGGAAGAATATAGCCATATTGCGGTATTAAAGATATGGTAGCTTAGCTCTTAGTCGCTGTAGTTGCGGTTTTATTGTAGGAGACTATCTAGGAGTGTATTCCTCTTTTTTTTTTTTTTTTTGCTTATTCGATGATGTAATCGGTTCTTACAAGAGTCGCATCGTTTCGGATCGAGTTTTGTATTTGTGTTGTTGTAGCATCAGAAAACAATACTGAAGTAATTTCATGGTATGGTGTCAAGTTGACAGTTCTTAGACGGATGAATATTCGGGTCTGCTCCGGTTAGTTAGAACTGACTGTTGTGGGTAGTGTCTGACCAAGGAGTGTAAAAAAAGAGAAAAATATACTTTAAGTGAATTCAATGTATTCAATGCACTTCAAAGGATGAGTTTCATTGTGCAAAACTTTGGATTTCTTTTATTTTATAGCCAATCAATAGATGGCTCTTTTAACAAAAGTGTCTGGTCGTGCATAAGATGTTTCCGCCTTTAATTAACTCAAATCCAAAAACGCCACAAATGCGTTGTTACCATTTAAAAATACAGCTAATGATTGAAGTGCTGTGATCAATTATCGATCAGTGTCTAACACCTGGAAATCCTTTCTACAAATGGTTAAGTTCTCTGATCCAAATACTTAGATCCAACTTCATGTCATTGTTTGAAATATCGGTGTATCTGGGAATCTAGGAAATTGGATGCAGACAACTTGTGAAATAGTGGATATTCTGTTTTTGCATTTCAATCTCTATCTTGACTCTTAACTATTGCTAATGAACAGGACTCTCGGTTCCAATAACTTTTTTTTAAAGTAAACTCACAATAAATCAATTTAAGATCTGGAATCGACATTTTCCATCTCTCGACATCTAGAGAGTTATCTATGATGAGCTTGTGAATCGTTATATTTCGTTAAAGCTGAGAGTAAAAATTCTTACGTTCTCGATTTTCTCTATAAAAAAATTATCTCTATCTGCCTATCTTACTATATTCTTCAGTCAAATCTATAAATTTCAAGAAACACTCATATTCTCATGTTTATTCAATCTAAAGGCTACATTTGCATTAGCTAAAAACAATTTTCGGCAAATATCCCGAAAATTCCGTCCCGACACGGTCATGTGTAGTCCTCAGAGTCTTTTTATGCTAAAAGGCTTTTAATCGATTTTAAATGTTTGTAAATTTATTATGCTAATCTGCGCTGCTTGCCATGCAGCAATACCATTATTGTTATGTTAAGTGTGTACATTGTTGCTTCTGAGTTATACATATACATGTGCACTTGCACAATGTGACTAATGCATACTAGCGGTTGCATAATTGAGTGTTAATCATGCCGAGCGGAATAATTTATGCCGCAATTGTTGTTCTTGCTTCCAAAACATCCAGTCGTAAATGCATACATATATATACCTGTCACACACACACACATGTGGCGTGGAGCATTGTCGAATTTCTCTCTCTTTCTCTTTCTCTCACTCTATGACACATCATCTTTTTCACACTCGCTCTTTTAGTCAAGCATTGGAGCAGCATATTCCCACTTATACACACTTGCTCTTTATTGCCTTATTTCAGCTGCGACGTGTCTTGCCATTTTCCTCTCTCTTTCCGCATTTACCGCTGTTCGCTTATTTCATTTCATTCCTAGCCTTTTGGCTGAATTCATTTATGCCTTAAGTCTAAATTGCGTTTGGGAATTTCGAAGCAGCATACAGCAGAAACAACAACCGTAACAACAGCAACGGTAATCAACATCAGCAGCAAGAAAAACAACAACAACAACATCTGCACAAAACGGCAAAATTATCCATAAGGGAGCATTTAATGTGGCAATGCATTTACTGCTTCAACTTTACTACTGCACTTCGACGCCTAAAAGCATGCCAGGTGTGTGAGACCACATACCGAACATAACTAAGATGTAGTTGTTTGATTTTCATTTGACGCTGGTAATTAATTTATTACACAAAGGCTCGCTTTTGGCAGTCGAATGTTGAATTTATGCTTTGCCATTAAGTATTTAAATGATTCAATAATATTGATTGGTATTTGACTAGATAAGTAAATCGGTGATTTGTGCTGCGTATTCTTGGCTACGATTTAATATAAAAGCTTTGCACACTTATGCATATAATTCATTTGTAAGCAATAAGAAGATGATTTAAATAAAAGAAGTAGATATTTCTTTAAGTAAAAACACAATTTTGAATTCGAAAACAATTGCAAACAACACTTGGAGTCAACTGTTAGTACAAGCGATTAAAACAACTTAATGTATTATGTAAAATACCCGGAAATTTCTGAAAA
>NW_017537323.1:1016701-1018707 GCF_001853355.1 Bactrocera latifrons
AAAAAAAAAACTTTAATAAAAAAAAGTGCAAAACTAAGCAAAATAAAAAATTAGTATTATAACTTCACGCTAATATTGACCGAATATTACTATTATTTTTGGATGAAACGCGTCACGTGCTTGGTGCCATATTCTTCTCATTTCGAGGACTGAATTCCGATCGTACGATTTGTATGCTACCCATATGTTATATATACATATATATGCTCGATATCCACGACTCCGACAAATGAGCAGCTTCTCTGGGAGTGCACATGTGCAAAATTTCATATCGATATCTAAAAAACTAAATGACTATTTCGCTTAAATACAGACAGACAAATGAACAAGCGAATGGACAGACGGTCATTGCTAAATCCAATTGTCTCATCATGCACATCATTTACATATGTATGTATATATTTTATAGAGTCTCTAACGTATGACAGACCTTTAAATGCGGTGCATAGACTTACAGCAATAAGAGCAAAAAATGCTGAAGTACTAAGGGAAAAGTTAGAAATTGAACAAGGTGGTAGTTCAACGGTAGAAAATTGGACTGTACTTATGCGTCAGTTCTCTGATAGGTGGAAAGCTGTTCGCTAAGCGGCAACGTGCATCATCATTCATTTAGCAATGTTAGTCAGTTACAGCAGAGTAAGCGTCAGTTCCTTCATGCATAAGAGGAGACGTAAAATGTATTGTCATTCACGCGAAGTAATAGCTTATCTTGAGAGAGTCTCGATTTGGGAGTGAATTAAGTTAAGCGGATTAAAATTCTACACTATGGCTTTTGATTCGCTTCTACTACAACAAAAAAGAGTATGCGACGTTTTCTTCTGAGTGATACACACCGCATGGCAAACTGAATAGACTAAGTTCAGCGTATAATTAAAAATGAAAATAAGTAACCGAAAAATATAGGTACATACATAAGCGTTGGCAAAACTTTATATTAAACTTGAAGTCAAATGAGTTAAAACGTCAACTAGAAGTTCGAAAATCATTATTTTAGGTATGTGGGGGCTAAGCGAAGTATTGATCCGATTCCGAGTGGTTTTTAATTTGTATACTTGAATGTGAAAGAATCAGATGGAATTTTAAATTGCGATTTGAAATATGTAAGATCTGATTTCACCCATTTTATACACCGAATTTTTCGAAAACGCTCAAGCAGATTTTGAGTAATATGCTTCCACCTAAATGTGGGCGATGCCACATCCATCGCCATCCATCCATTTTAACTAATAATCTGGATGTTAAATTTAACGTGTCTGACGCATTCAGTTATTGATTTGTCATGCTTCCTCGTAGTTATAGTTCGATTTCACCTATTTTCTTTCTGTCGCAAGAAGTGTCCAAATTATATGTTATTATCAAATTTTACCCATTTTTATACCCTGAACAGGGTATATTAAGTTTGTCACGAAGTTTGTAACACCCAGAAGAAAGGGCCGGAGACCCTATAAAGTGTATAAATAAATGATCAGTATGTCGAGCTGTGTCGATTTAGCCGTGTCCGTCGGTCTGCCTGTCCGTCTGTCTGTCTGTATATACACGAACTAGCCCCTCAGTTTTTAAGATATCGTTTTGAAATTTTGCAAACGTCATTGTCTCTTCAAGAAGCTGCTCATTTGCCGGAACTGCCGTTATTGGATCACTATAATATATAGCTGCCATACAAACTGAACGATCGGGATCTTGTAGGGAAAACTTTCACATTTCGCTGACATCAAAGCATATACTTTATGAAAAAGTGCAAATTTCAATTATATTATATTTGGAAGAAATATTGATTAATATAGAAAAATGTCTTTTGATTTCCGCGAGTATTGGCTTCTGAAAAGCTTTGAATCTCTTACAATAATCTGAAATTTTGTATGTGTATTCAAAATTATGCGGTTTGTGTTAGCAAGTTCCAATAACCTCTGCAGAATTTGTAGCTCGAAGCAATTTATAGACCTACAGTTTTTTAAGAAAAGTTTTTCAGCATGATCCTAGAGCATTTTCCCTCGTACGCTATATTT
>NW_017537323.1:1018907-1051019 GCF_001853355.1 Bactrocera latifrons
AAATTTAACATTATCGACCAATTCTTCCCGAGAATAAGTAAACGTTTTGCGAGAGAGTAATAAAAATTCTATTACACAATTTAAAAAAAGTGTTCTGTTTAGAAAACTTTAAGTAAAGAATTTTTAAAAATTTCTAAATAAATTGGAAAACATCTTTTTTTAGATAATATCTTATACTTTTCCAAAATCATGCGCTTAATAAATAAAAAGTATATTTTAAGGTTAAAGAAAGTATGTTTATTTGTTTTTTTCAAATAACTGTATTAATAACTATATTTATTGAAAATCTGCTTGAGGGAGAGTGCACGATGACGTGAAGTGTAATGAATGCTTATGCAACCGAGCGTTCTATAAATCTTTTTATGGCAAGCCAATAATAAAAAAATAATGCATACACAGGCGCTGACTCCAATGAGGTATGCAAGCACGCTTTATATTTCATATATTTAATAGGTGTGTATATACATGAATATGTTTGAGTATTAATTTTTAATCCACGCATAAGTACATTTATGTGTTTGTGTGTGTGTTTGCTGTGAAGGCCACGCGTTTGCACACGTGATCTTGCAGATTTCCATTGCAATAATAACGGCAACTGTGTAAACACTTATCAATAATCAACATATGTAGATATACTAAATAAGTTCAATGACATGCACACAGACGCACACACACAAGCTTATGAATGCTGATATATACACATTTTGTTATGTAAACAGCACTCAGACGCACTAGTTTGGACAACAGTTGTAGGTGCTTGTAGCTCCAACAATGTGTGAGTGCATGCGTGCGTATGTTTTTGTGTACGTGCCATAGACAGCTCATATAACTGTTAACCACTCAAATGGCACGACAGCGTGCAAATCATACGCCACATGAAAATTATACGCATTATATTATGTGAAGTTTGGATGAATATTGGGAATAAAAGAGTTGGTGTGGTTGCCAATAGACACAAAAAAATATTGCAAAATTTTTTAAAAAATTTAAAACTAGTTTTTTTTTTGTAAGTAAATAAAGAGTATAATTGAATATAAATTTATTTTAACAAAATTTTTAACCAGGTTCAAATTCAAAAATTCAAGATTTGTAATAATTTAATCATTTGCTTTATTTAAAAAAATTTAATTAGATGGCAACACCATTCAAATTTTTTTATGCCAATAACCTTATACCCTTTGGTTCGATAAGTATTTTGTAGTTTCACTTATTTAAAGAACTTTAAACAGGTGGCAGCTCTGCTCAAAACCGTTATTTACTGCAAACCACCTTATGATTTCGTTTGTTTGACATCACTGTTTGAATAATGCGTTTGTTTCAACACATTTATCATTTGAAATAATATTGAGATTTTCTTGTGTAAAAAAAGTGTTTCAGGTGGCAACATCACCTAAAAATATTTTTGCTAGCATTCTAAATTTTATTAATTTGTATGCCCTAATAGTAATATCTCATTAACATGAGTTGCATTTATTTAAAAATTAAATAGGTGGCAACACTTATCCAAAGTATTTTAAAAATACATAATTTATTTTGTTTGATACCAATGCAGCAATAAATATTTTATTTTAAAAATCGAATTAAATCTAAAATCATTACTATTTTATTAAACAAAAAAAAATAAATAGGCAAAATGCAAAATGTTCACTAACTACTTTTAATGCTTATTAGAGCCTTGTTTGTACTGTAATATTGACTTCAAATTATAATTAAGCTTAATTAAAAATTTAAACAGGTGGCAACTCTTCCGAAGTATAAGCTAAACAAATGAGCTTCAATATTTTCTCCTTTTGATAACTTTAATATTATAATAGCATATAATTCAGTTAAACGAAATAAATAAAATACAGTTTTAAAGAAGGTGGCAACATTCTTCAAAATATAGTTGCCATTGGAAGCTTCCTCAAATTGCATCACTTCTATAACAGTATTACATTGTTGCTTTCCGTGTTTGTGTTTCTATTGTCTAACTCTCACATAATCACCCTTTAAAAGCTTAATTCCATTACATATGTATACCGTTATGTGCATTCGTAACAGCATATAATATAAAATAAATAAACATCATGTTCATGGCATATCGACAGGCGCTGCGCCATATCCCATAGTAACAGTGTGAAATATATCGAGACTGTGGTAAAATCCCAAAGCTAATAGCGCGGCAAGTAGTGATAACAATAACAACAACAACAAAATAGTTTTCCTGCATGACATGTGCAACATTGCGATAGACTTGCGTGAATTCGGCAGTGGCAATTGCAAGTGGGAAAGTGTTGATGCAACACAAAACTGCAAATGCGCACACATACATGCATATCACTACCACTGTCTGCCGCTGTGTGTTTGTGTGTGTGTATAGGCATGACGGCAGTATTTGCTTTGCAACTGATAGTATTTACACAAGTGCATGACAAGCTTTCAAATGGTAATTAATATTCATCAGAAATAAGCAATGGCCTTGCCACTGACAGCAGCAGCAAACACAACAACAACAATGAATTGTATGCATGAAAAATGAAATCTAAAATATTTATGTGAATATCAGTCGCATTTGGCAACCCTGCTGCGGCATGCAATTTTAGTATTTGTAATTGTGTTTGTATAGCTTTGATTGTGGCATGTCTCAGCTGTCCTCTGGGATGGCGCGCCATCTCGCCCTAGAGAGCGACTGCAGTCGTTTGTTGCTTTCTTGCGATTATTTATTGCACTACCATCGATTTGTGCATTAAGGCATAGAATGCAATAAATCTTCAACAATATTCTGAACTTTGAATTTAATGGTTAGGTTTCGGTTAGTTGAAAAATTTACAGATTTGAAGAAGATTGGGTAGAAAGAGACTTTAAAAATATAACTTAATTTGTTTTCTTTGGAAAATGTAATGTTCGAAATAATTTATTGCAGTATTCTTACAGCATCATTTTTGGTTTTATTTAATATTTAATAACACTTTACTAACCAAAGTCTTCAGCTTGTGATTATCTGCGGTCTTTGAAGTCTCTATATGCTGATTGTTGGTTTTCTTATTTGCTTTAACACGTTGCCTGGCAGTGGATCACCGGTGGGCACTACAAAAACCTACCCCCAGGTGCAAATGTGGCACCGGTGAAGCACGCCACGGCCAAAGCGCAACGTGCATCTTTTTCCATGGCACCAATGAATACATTTTTCTCGTGATCACCGGTGATACATTGGTGGTTAACGTGTTGAAAAACATGTCAGTAAAGAATTTTGAAATAGATTACCTCGTATTGTATATGCGTTTTGGGTACATTTTTAAGACCTGTTCAGGACAGCAAATTTTTCATTTTTCCCTATCTTGAAGTAAATCATCGAGCTTTATCAGATTTTAAAGTGAAATAACTTTTTAAGAAAATAATATAACGATAATTATAACGTAAAGATGCAGAATATGGATTGCCTCGTTCTGATGATTCCTGGTTTATAATTGCTTGTAATAATCTCGAACACTGCTGAAATCAACTTCTCGATTAATTTCTTAAATAGGATCTATGTAAAGTTTGAGTTAGAGTTATCGGGTTCATTAGATTGTTATTCGAGACCAATTTCGAAATGAAACATTGGATTACTGTAAGTATTTTAAAAAAAAACTTGCGTAAGTAGGAAGAGTTCTACTTAAAATAGACCCTTTCTGAGCTTTTGGTATAAAATTGAAGTTAAAAAAATTCCGAGATAACAGGTCGATTAGAAAGTCACCAAGCCGCCATAGTTAAACAAATTTTGACAAAATTCGTTTTTCCACACAGTTCTCTTCAAGGGTGATACACTGTTTATAGCAAGCCTCCAACCTTTTAACACCACACTTTTGTAGTATGATTTGTCCTTTGCTTCAAAATAGGCCTCAGTTTCAGCAATCACATTTTTATTCAACGAAAATTTCTTCCCGCCGAACATTCTTATGAGATCTGAGAAGAGAAAATTGTCAGTGTGGGGTCAGATCTGGAGAATATGGTGGATGCGAAGCAATACGAAGCTTAATTCAGGGATTTTTGAAATCGCTTTCACTGACTTGTGACAAGGTGCATTGTTTTGATGAAACAGTACTTTCTCTTTCTTCAAATGCGACAGGTGTTGGCGATTTCGTCCGCAGTACATGATGTCGCTGTTGATGGTCCTTCCTTTTTTAAAGTATTCAAAAAAATTATTCCACATGCTTAAAATTGTCCACGCTTTGGATCGGGTTTTCGGGTTTGGATCGTTTTCGCGGGTGACTGTTGATTGAACTTCGGAGTGAAATGATGGAGCCATGTTTCATCCATTGTAATATGCCGACCCAAAAACTCGGGTTTATTACACTTGAATATTACTTAACACTGCTTCAAATCATCAACTATTCGTTGGTTTTGGTCAAAACTGAGCTCGCGCCGCACCACCCAGTGAATGACTTACACGTCAAACAACTTCACTTAACCGTCACACCAAAATATTGTTTGCCGACCTTTTTGAAGTTTTCCTCGGTAATAGACGTTTTAGGCGTCCAGTGCCCTCATCGTTTTCATTTTGCCTTGTTCAGATTTATCAAACCACTTTTAAAAGATTTATTTCACTGATGCAAAGTCTAAATAATGCTCATCAATCCAATTATTGGCTCCAAAAGCATTACCTTTCCTCTAAACGCGAATTTATTTTTTATCAGTTTTTCCGCAAAACAAATATTGCTTCACTCAAAATGATGAAAATCACAAACAAAGGATTCGATATGTTTTAGTACTGGGACTTTTCTATTTTCCTATTACACTCAATCCTTATTCGTTTCTTTTATTTTATTCAGTCATATAATTAGCGACCAACCAACCTTTATATATACATACATATATTTCAAATATTTATATATAAAAATCTTCTGACCGTGTGTTTGTAAATGAACTGCTCCTAAACAGCTGGACCGATTTCTATGAAATTGTTTTTTCTGTATTCATGGAGATTCGAGAATGGTTTAGATTCACAATTTGATCCACTGGCAAACGTTTTTTGAAACAAATTTTCATTTTAAATTTTGGAATGTTTTACATTGGATCCGATAGACTGCGTATCCAATATTCAAACCTTAAAAGGCGACATCTGTAGACCAATAGCAAGTTTTCATAATGTGGACAGGATTCTTCGTTTTTAAGTAATAAATTGGGTGATTCAGTAGATCTATGGGTAGCCATTACATTTTTTTCATACCTGCTAACTACTCTAGAGAACAAGAATGCATAACAAACGTCGTCAAGGCTTTGCCGATACTTTGTTAGATTATGGGCGAAGGACCCAAATGCATTATCAAACCTAGAATAAAAATATAGCGGCATAACTGAAGTGTTGATAAAAATGTCTATTATAATTTGAGATAAACAGCAATCTTTTCGAAGCATTGCACAGAGCAGTGCAATATTTAAATGGCAACGATGAAATATATATTTTAAACTGATCTGCCCCAAAAAAATAATAAAATTGCTAAATATTTGGTATAGTGAAATAGAACTGCAACCAAATGCACAGTGCAATGAATTAAAACTGCCTCAGTAATCATTCGATGAATAGTGTACCACGGACATCCCAAAAGACTGATGCCATATCCTTGCCAGCCGATATCTTATCTGGCCACGCAAGAGAACCGTTTCATAATTAGCAGGATACTAGGCTGACTGTCGACTGCTGCACAGCCCAAATTCAATTTCTCCCCAAAAACCAATGCTTTCTTAACGCACGAAATGCTTTTTGATTAATTTTTTTGTAAATTAACACAAGTTGCTTCAACAAAAATGCGATATCTTCTTAACTAATGGCTATAATCTAAATAATAGAAATCATATAGATGATATTAGTTGTACTACCTATGTTTCAGCCACAGTAAAACGTGGACGGGTCCTCTAGTATTTCATTAAATTCTTTATACTCATATTATTCTCCGATGTCCTTACTCTATCTCCCACTTCTATGCTCTCATCTACTTGCAGGCATTGTCATTACAAATCAGCAGAACATCATCAAATCACAGAATTTCCACCTACAACCACAGCCGCGCTACAGCGACGCTGGCGTACGCCGGGAGGGTCACACTATAGCCGCGTTTGCGCCTGCGTCGGCAGCGGCGCCGTCTACAGGTCACAGCATATCAACAGCACATCGCGTGACAAGCAGCGAAAGCGTTGCATGGAAGTCAATAGCTGACAATGAGCTACCAGTGTCGCAGCTAGCTGCCGACGAGCAGCAAAAACAACAAACACAACAAAAATGTGCCAAATTTAATTGTGTAGCCATCGCAAAGACAAATGTGGGCGCACACCACTATGCCTCCACTCTTTCCTCTTCAAACGCTGCGCACTCTCTTGCGGGTGCAGCGCTGAGCAGTCAAGCAACAAAATCAAATTACTACAATTATAATAGCCAAAAACAACATGAACATCTGCAGCAGCCATCCCCATCCGAAAAGCTATCGGCGCTTGAAACTCCGGCCAACTTACAAGAGCGCCAAGAGAGCAATTATAACAAGAGGCCAGCAACGCGTGCGCAATGGGCGCAGTTGCTGAAGTCACAGTTTAAAGAACACCAGAGAGTGCATGTGGCACATAAAAGCCAACACAAGGAGGTGAAGCGGCACCGCGCGCCGGCGTCTGACGAGTTTTGGAGAGCGCATGAGAGCGCGCAGAAACTTCGGTGGGTACATGAAACTAGCGCTGCAATTAAACGTCGCCTACGACGTTCCACCGATGCCATAATATTGTTGCCTGCGTTGAATGTGGACGCTGCTGAGCAAGTTGACAGTATGAGTACAGAAATACTGAATGATGAACGCGTTCACTTGACGCGTCGCTCAATTAGTGAGAGCAGCAGTGAGAGTGCCGGTGTAGCGACTGCGAGCGCCACAACACAAGTTGAAACGTCAGCGCAAGTCGCCACATCTTCGGCATCCACTGACGTCGATATCTCTACGTCAGCTGCGGTAGTTTCCTCCGCTTCCTCGCTGTCTACATCCTCCCTCGAGGACTTTAACTTCTCCTCTCCCGTTGTTGACACGCAACCTAGCGCCATCTATCGCAACTCAACAACGAATCCGCTTGTAGCCGATGCCGCTCAACCCATTCAATATGTTGCGCTGAAATCGAAGCGCGCACGCTCGGCTGTTAGCGTTAGTGTGCCTGCCGAGGTGCTTCGTAAGCCGAAAGAACCGATTATCATTATCGATGATGTGGAGGAATTCGATAGCGGTACAAATAGTGAACACGACCTAACCGCTATGGCCACAGTGGATGATAAAAGCGAAGATTACTCGCACGATGAGCCAATTGAGCCGCGCATGTTGCCGCTCCGTCCAGTGCTGCCCAATCCGTATGAGGACGAGGAAATGTCAGTTGTTTATGCGGAACAACATTCCGAGATACGGCTGATGTGCGAAGTGGACTTGGATATTGCGTCCAGCACGTGGTACAAAAACGGACAGGTGAGTTTTCAGTGTAAATTAAGCAATTTGAGAAGAGGTTGCATATAAATACATGTTTATATATATAACGCATATACAATATAGAATATCGACTTTAAAAGGGAGGATCCGTGGGAAAATTTAACAGGTTTAGAGGGAAGTCAATTACACCAACCAGTGGCGCTTCTTGCCAAAATTATTTTAATTTAAAATACAATATTTCGTCGGTAGATTTTAGATTTATTACGGATATCTATAATGTCAAGTTTCTGCTGATAAAATCAAAACACTGACAATTGCATCTAAGTATAATGAATATCAGAAAGAATTCTAGTATCTTAAATTTATGCTACTAGAACCTAGAATGTATAGTTACTCTCATTTAACTTTTTAGTTTTCAAGATTTCCTAAAGTTCTTTTCAGAAAAGGTTTTGAAAACAAACTGGTATTTAGTTAAATTTTCAACCTCTCTTAAGAAATTTGGTATTCTTTTCTTAAACTTTTGTCTTGATTGTAATTATTTTATAACGCGGGCTCTGAATTTGACTACAGATCTTTCAATTTTCGGCTATAGTACCCTTATTCGGCTATACATAGCCCTTATAGTTTGTTAGTAAGTTAGGCTAGATGGCTGATCTTAGATCGCACGCGGATGTCCTTTTTGAACTTACTGCTGAAGCTACGGAATAATTCCGTTTTCGAGCTTACAAATTAACCGAAAGCTTAGCAGTCAATGCAATTTTCACCGGTATTTAATTTCCACTCCCGTCAGCTCGGTGGGATGTCTGAAGTTATGCGCTCCCAAGTGCTTAAGCCTTGACAACCCAAACGCGGGAGAGTCTAGAATGAAATTTTGAGTTATTTATTTATCTTCTTCTGCTTCTGCAGTTGGCGTCTGGTAAAATTCCCAACTTTATAGCACGGACGCCAAAAGGGCAATGACTGTGTTAAAAGATCCACAACTAGGGAGAGGCTAGCATTAATAAGGACAAAAATATCACCAGACCTCTTGTAGAAGAATATAATGAGCTTGACGAAGGTGTCGTATAGCCAGAGGACCACTTTCGGTGAGAGGCCTGACCTTTTGTCAAGGGCTCCTCTGTAACAGTATAAGGCAATCGATGCCTCCTTTTCGACTTTCTTGAAAGTTTCGTATACAGGATGAGCCGTAAATACTTCACTGTATACGTCGGTTGCAGACGGATGTCTCCCTTTGACGACGGCGATGCCAACGGGATTTTTTATATTCTAGTAAATAAAATCATCTTGGCCTTATAAGAGTTGATGGTGAGCCCTATTCCGACTTCCATTATGTTACGCAGTGATAAGCGGTGTGAACCAGCTGCATGACACTATGACGCCCGATAGCAGATGCGCTGCTATGATGCCATCCGATCGCGAGGAGTGAGCATCAAGAAGTATCCAAAGTATGTCTTCACTTCTTAGTGCCCATTTACCATTTGGGGCCATAAGATATCCCGGGGAGACGCGTTCGTTTGCGAGAATACACCTGAACCTAGGGAATTCACAACAACGCTTCACTTTTTCGCAGAAGCTTTTTCATGGGATCCCTTTACCTTTCTTAACTCGGACTTGTATATTTGCAATATCTCGTTTCATACAACGGCCAATCGTAAGTTAACCTACACCTATCGACCTTGTTGTACAAAAAAATCAACAGTTGAATGTGGCTCCATGAGTTTTGAACTCATCAGTGACATTGACAGTTCCATTGCTAACCTTCTAAGTAGTCTCTATCGGTGTTACCTACTTCAGTTCGACTTAAATAGGTTGGTAAAAATAGGATCGCTATTTAAGTTCAGGAGTGGTATTCCATAAGTTTGAGAAATTCAAAAACCTCTGTGAGATATACCTTCGATAAATTAGGCTACATTTTTTAAGAAGCGATACTTTAGCTCATATTTTGAAGCTCCCACTTTTTAGTATTCGTTCGTAAATTACATTTGAGTAGGTGTGCACAGGTTAGGTTATGTAAATTGAAATTTTTCGCACTCTTCGAACTCTATGAAATTGGTTTAAATACCTCCTCCAGTGTAATATAACGTGCGGATCCCAGATGCTTACAGTGCGGGACAAGTGCACAAAAGATCATCCATTGTTTCCCTGGTGTCTTGCCTTGGATATTTTCTGCAGTCTTCTCGATCTGTCGGCAATTCTGCGGGCGTTTATCGCCATCAGACAGTGTTAGTATTCCGATCATCTTCCTACAGTCTCTTCCATCGAGTATCAGTAGGAATTTTAAGTACTTATGATTGACTTTTGCAGTTTTTCACCCACGTAGCACGTTCCATCAGTATTTCTTTACCATGCTTCTGTTCAGTTCGTCGTATAGACAATGCAGGGATTTCCCAATGTTTATCACGTATCTCGATGCCTATGTGGACCAGTAGAAGTGAAATTGCTTGCTTGGCTGTCGACGTACATGTTGACTCTGGAATTACATTAAAGTGCATTAGAGGCCTGTTCCGCGGCATTAGCAATGGCAAAGAACTCAGTTTGAAATATACTTAAAAGGCTCGCCTAACTCTTCACATTATTACCCCGCACCAATTCTATCGTCTACTTTTTAGCCATCCGCGTAAATGTTTAGAGTGTTGCGCATAGGTGGCATGTCTTTACGCCAGCCATCTTTTTCTATACTTAATTTCAACGTTCTTTCCCAGTTGAAAAGTGGGAACATGTAATTGGTGTTCGCCCAGTCGCCATTACCCACCGAGCTATGCCCAAAGGTTTTAAATGTAAATTCTCCTGCAGCCAGTAGCGAAGAGGTATATGGGTAGCAGGTTTAATACCAGTTCAAGATACGCTGTTGGAGTTTTTCTTTAAGCTACCGTTAAGCACAGCGAGAAGGAAAGGAATAAATGCCACACAATCATTTTTATTTCACAATCATGGTGACAAAATAGAGTCTATTAGAAACGCGTGTACAAATTAGGCAATGGACGTAGCACCGCTCACCTTTAGGGGAAACTCTATTTCTTAGGAACTACTCGACCACTTTTAACTAAATTTGGTGCGTAGGCTAACCCAGCGATATTACCCAAATATTGCTCTCATTGTATTTCATCTAATGCTAAAAATTATCGCATTCGGACTATAACTTTTCAAGCACTCAGAAACGAAATACAATATATGGACACCAGTGTTAATGGAAAATCTTTTACCTAACATATCAATCAAACTGTGTCTAGTACTGAAATTCCTGAAGCATATTTTTGTAATCACGCAAGATCACTTTTCATAAGTTTACAGACGAAGGAAAAATGATATCATTAAAACCACTCATTGAAAAAAGTCCGACTGATCCCAACAAAATTCCGGATCTAATTGACTTCGCAATTTATATCGGCATAAACCCACATCATCTAGAAATTTGGAATAATGAAGATATGAGCTCAGATCATTCCGCTCTCATTATCAATATGAATATGCCCGTATTTGTCACATCCCGAAAGCAGCGGTCTTTAACTAAACGATCGAACATACGATTTTTCCAAACTTGGTTGGATTCCCACGTAAACCTTAACATGGAAATAACAACAAAACGAGACTTAGATGACGCTGTGGAAAACTTCAACCAAAAAATACATCAAGCCGCTACGTTAGCTTCTCCTCTTAATTCATCTAAACCATACTGTAGCAACAATGTGCCATATTCAGATGAAGTAACGCAGATGGTACAAAATAAAAGACGACTTCGAAGGATCTGGCAGAATAGCAGAAATCCGGTTGACAAAACCAGGCTAAACAAAACAATTAAAGAATTACAATCCAAGTTGGCAGAGCTGAAAGAAGAATCTATTGCAGAATTTCTTAAGAATGCTGATCCAAATAAAAACGATGAATACAATCTGTGGAAAGCTACTAAATACCTGAAACGTCCTCCGAAGCGACAGGTACCGATAAAAGATGAAGGCAACTCTTGGTGTAGATCTGACAAAAGAAAAGCCGACGCGTTTGGCAACCACCTTGCGAATACTTTCAAGCCTTTTGCTCTCAATACAATCTCAATCAGCGCCAAAATGTTCAGACTTTTCTTGAGAATCCATGTCAAATGGATAAACCAATACATTACGTTAAACTGACTGAAGTACAATCAGGAGTGTCACAGTTGAAAATTTCTAAATCGCCTGGCCCAGATAATATTGATGCATTGACAATCAAACAATTACCAAGGAAATGCCTGCTATTCTTAGTTTTAATCTTTAATTGTGCTTTTAGGCAAAGTCACTTTCCTACGCAATGGAAATGTGCCGAAATTATAATCATCAGCTAAACAAGCCCGAGAACGAAATAACCTCTTATTGACTAATAAGTTTGTTGACAATATTCTCTAAAATATTTGAAAGAATATTTCTTAGTCGATTGTAGCCAGTTTTGGATTCCTTATACCAGATCATCAATTTGGATTCAGGCAACTACATGGAACCGCTGAACAGTGTCACAGAATCGTAAAAACCATACTAAAATACCTCGAAGAGAAACAGTATTGTTCGGCAGTTTTCTTAGACTGGCATGAGGGGTTGTTATTTAAAATAAAAATGAAAGTACCAGCTCAATTCTACCTAGTTCTTCGGTCATACCTAGATTGCAGACATTTTTACGCTAGAGTTAATGATGACACTTCCGACGTATACGAAGTCAAAGCAGGCGTTCCGCAAGGCAGCGTGCTTGGCCCAACGTTGTACACGATTTTCACTGCCGATATGCCAATAATAAACGACGAAGATATAACTGTTGCCACATATGCGGACGACACCGCCATTCTTGCATCTGCTTACTCTGCAAACGAAGCGTCTGAAACTGTTCAAAAACAACTGAACGCAGTTGAATCCTGGCTTCGAAATTGGAACGTTATGGTAAATGAGAGAAAATCAGCGTATGTTACCTTCACCATGAAAGCAGGAGATTGCCCCAGCGTCAATCTCAATCAAACAATTATTCCAGAATGCACTAGCACTAAGTACCTCGGAATGCAGACAGAAGACTTACATGGCAGCAACATATAATATTAAACGAGATCAATTAAAAATGAAGAAGAGCAAAATGTACTGGCTACTGGGTCCCAAATCGAAACTTAGTCTCAAAAATAATCTATATACACATCTGGGAAACTGCAAGTAAATCGAACGTAGAACCAATTCAAAGATATCAGACGAAAACACTCAGTTTGATTGCAAACGCTCCATGGTACAACAAAAATATTCACTTACACAAAGATCTTGAAATAAATATGGTGAAGAGCGCGATTCAGAAACTCAGTTCAAGATATCTTAATCGCCTAAGCTGCCACCACAACATACATGCCATTAACCTACTGGACAACAGTGAAGATACTCGCCGACTGCAAAGACTACATCCCTTAGACTTACCATTTAGATCTTAAGTTTAACTGAATTACTTAAATTGTAAAGTATATATAATACTAAATTAAGTGAATTGTGATATATAGTACAAATCTTATATTTCAAATGCCTTTATGTATTTAAGGGACAAATTGCAATTTTAGCATCAAAGTGAATCCTAGATATAATAACATTTGCTTATTGTCACACGACAGATTGTAAATAAAATGAAATAATAAAAATTAAAAAAAAAATCTGTTTGGTTTATAAAGTTCTGAAGTAAGCTCTTTCTAATAACAGCACATCTTCTTGCCGGTGGTGGTAAATAATAATTTCAATGATTTCTACTTTAAATTAGCATACATTTGTATAAACGAAAATTTCATAGATCACTTTACGTTTCGAGAGTACAAAATGTTCACTTACTCTAGGGCTTAGCCAGCCTTGATTCTATTTATTTTTCTTTAATGTTTTGCTACGGTTTTCCAACATTTTCAACCTTATTTATTTTTCTAACATAATTTTGCAAAAAATTTGACTTCCAATAAAAATGTACACAAATTATAAATTTCGTACTCAACGGTGTTTATGCGCTGAACAAAGCAAAAAACGCCACGGAAACCAGTGTTAACAAGTAACAACTACAAAAATAATAATCATTATTGAGACTGAATGGCACAACAAAAACAAAAGTGCACCATAAAACCGACAAAATTGTTGGACAAATAAATTTGCAGTTAGTTTTTCAACAACTCAACAAAAATCGCGAACAAGTTGTAATTGTTACTAGCAGCGTTGAACTACAATAAACACTACACAACATAAATGAATGGAATGTAGAAACAACAAATATAATAATCAATCATAACAAATATTAGCAACAAAAAAGGAGCATATTGCATACTTTCCGGCGCGGCAGCGAGGCGTAAATGTAATTACAGTTATATAATATTACAGTGTGGTAACTGCGTTGAATGCATCGAACGAGTGCAATAAATGAAAAGTATGTATATAAAACTGTGCGCTCGTATAATGTTGATTGTGCTGCTGTTAGTTCGTGAAAAGTTTATTGTGTGCAGCACAGCGACAGCAACAACAATGTACATAAGGGTTAAAAACGAAAATTTGGCCGAAAAAGTTGGCGGCATTCAACGAATTGGCAACTCATGGCAAATTGTCGGTATATGAATGAATTCGCTGTAATAATGGCTCAGGTGGGCGTTGCGCACCCGCATTTGCTTTATCGTTATTTACCTTTGCGTCGTTTTGCCAATCGGTCACTTGGCACCACGAAGCTTTTGTGCTTTTTTGGCTGAATTTTGTTTGTAACGTTTTTGTTTTTGCCACATTTTGTTGTGGCAATGACTTCATATCGTGCGTGAATCCAACTGCTGCAGGTGAAATATATGCAACGGACAGTGGCTGCAAAAAATATGCCGCCAACGCAACGTTTGTGGTATAATTGGAGATAGTTTAACTGCTTTTAGTTAGTTTTTGTTGTTTTTATGAGAACTTGCACGTGTATTTACTGCAACTTTTTCAACAGATCATTTTTGTGGAGCAACTCAAATATTTTTTGGCTACAATTGTTGTATATTTTCAGCGCGCAATCGGGTAGGGTATTTGTACAGAGGGGTGGCAGTTAAATAAGGTTATATTTTGTGGCGGTAAAAAATTAAATAAGTATAAAGCAAATAATAATTAAAATAAGCGAAGGTGGCATTCAGCAGAAAAAGAGCTAAAGTGTCTGCCATGCGCAAATTAAATTCACAAAAAAAAAAACACAATTGGAAGTGACAATAAATGCATTGTAAGAGATTGAGAGTAAATAACTGATAATACATATTGTTAGCTACCAACAAAAATGTAAAATATTTGCATTTATAAAAAAAAGTTAAAAATGAATGCATCTTTTTGAACATGTGGGTAAACTACCGTTTTTGTTTACGACCGGACCTACCTTTGTGGTTATGTAAAGACTACTGACGAGAATCATGATTTGTGAGTAGACAAATAGCTAGTAATATCTTGATCTTGTAATATCTTGAAAAGTATTATTATTGCAGTTTATTTATATTATAATTATTCAGCGCTATCAGCTAAGACACAGAAAAGTTATGTAAGCAATTTAATACTCTTAAGATAAATTCAACGCAACTTAATTGAAAAGTTTGGCATTTCTACTTAAAATGATTGCCTATTTTAACAATAAGCGCATTACTTGTGTTCATTTTAAAACTTAAAGCAAATCAACACTATACTTATCACAGTTCTTGGCAATTCAGCGCTCTTAAGATACATTCAGCGCAGCTTTATTACAACATATGGCATTTCCATAAAAGAATAAATTTATTTTGTTTTAATTTTCAGCAATTTAGCGCATCATCTAAGCGCGTTTTTGAACTGAAGATATTATTATAGCAGTTTCTTACATGATTTTGTAATTTAGTGCTTTCAATTATCGCTAGAAAGTTATGTGAGCAATTTAATACTCTTAAGATAAATTTAGCACAACGTTATTGAAAAGTTTGGTATTTCTACTTAAATAATTAGCTATTTTAATAATTAGCGCATTACTTGTGTTAATTTTAAAACTTAAAGCAACTCAACACTAGACTTATCACAGTTCTTGGCAATTCAGCGCTCTTAGGATACATTCAGCGCAACTTTATTACAACATATGGCATTTCTATAAATGAATAAATTTATTTTGTTTTAATTTTCAGCAATTCAGCGCATCATCTAAGCGCGTTTTTGAACTGAAGATATTATTATTGCAGAGTCTTTTATGCTTTTGTAATTCAGTGCTTTCAGTTATCGCTAAAAAGTTATGTGAGCAATTTAATACTCTTAAGATAAATTTAGCACAACGTTATTGAAAAGTTTGGTATTTCTACTTAAATAATTAGCTATTTTAATAATTAGCGCCTTATTTGTGTTAATTTAAGAACTTAAAGTAACTCAATACTACACTTATTACAATTCTTTAATACCTTTACCTTTGTGATACTTTACTCTAATAATTCAGCGCATCATTTGTGTTCATTTTAGAATCTAAAGTACCTCAATACTTATTTGTCGCAGTTCTTTAAGGTTTTTTTCATTCAGCTAACGCTACAAAAGTTATGTAAGCAAAAATCAGCGCACCTTTATTGAAAAAGTTTGACATATTTATTTAAACTAATGTGTTTTGATACGCGGTTTTACAATTCAGCACGACACCTGTCCTCATTTTAGAACTAAATGTAATTCAATACAGTATTTATAGAAGTATTTGTTTCTTATAATTTTGTTATTCAGCGCTTTCAGCTAGCACTAAAAAAAATTATATAAACAATTCAGTACTCATCAGACAAGTTAAGCGCATTTTTGAAGCAAAATTAACTTTACGAATAATTGGTGACAATTTTCTCTACAGTTTTTTATTCAGCGCTTTCAGCTAACGCTAAACATCAAATAAGTTTGCATATATGAAGTTCCATTTTCACTTACCACATATGTGGTGTATATATGTGGTAAGTGAAAATGGAACTTCATATATGCAACCTTAATATATTGTAGCACAAACACAATTCAGCGCTATCAAACTGAATTCAGCGGGATTGTTTCTATTGTATATGGACTTTAGCTGCAATTTGAAATACGTATTAAATTTTCTGTTGAAATAAGCACAAATAGCTTGCAGTTTTTGAACTGCTTCTAATTAATTATATCATATCGTGTTTGTTTTAGTGTTTAATTCAGCGCACATAAACAAGGGTTTGTTTTTACAAACACGTTTGATTTGTCTTGTCTTTCTTATTTTGTCTTTCATAATATTTAATATTTTACAATTCAGCTAAAAATTTTTAGTAATTAGCCTGTGCTGCATTACATTTTGTACTCAGCGTGTCTTTAAGCGCTACTAAGCAATTTAGATAAGACCTTTTTATCTAATCTGGTCCAGTCTAATGTTTGTAACTGCTTTTAATAAATTCAGCACAAATATAGATAAATTCATAAAAAACGATCACTCTTTACTAACTTTACTCAATAATTATTACTTATTTTTATGCAGAAATAGTTTTTCTTATATTTTAAAGCGGTAGCATATTTCACCATGAAATTCAGCTGAAGTTTTCAGCGCTGTTAAATAAAAGTAGAACTTTACTGAAAGCATTTCAGCTCAATTTTAGCTTGCGTTTTAAAATGTAGGAGACAAAAGATCGACAATATTTTCACTTCATATTAATTCATCTGAAATAAACTTAATTCAGCGCATACATTTCGTTCGCTATGTAATATATATAACGTATCTTTACTTCCCTCAAGTGGCGCATAGACCAATTTTCTAGAACCATACGAATCGTTCCGACATACCTTATTGGTATGCCACCATTAGTAGCGACTTCAGCAGCTTTTTTCAGCTTCTCTGATCTTCTCCTCGTTTTCGCTATCTAATGCCAATAGTTTTCGCCTCATCAATTCCTTAGCGATTGCAGCAAGCCGGCAAATAAAATCAAACCTGTGCTCACATATATAACTGTCTATGTGCATCCTTGGCAACATGCGCTTGCAACACTTGCCACAATATTTTGTATGTGCAAGCAGATAACAAGCAGTCAGCTTGAAAAGCATAACAACCAACGAAAAACGAAAAATTTCGGAAAACAACAACAAACTGCAAAACAATGAACAGCAATCAAGCGGTTAAGGAAAAGTAAGAAGAAGCAGCATAACCTTAGGGGAAGAAGAAGAGTTTGAGCTTGCAGTAGCAGCTACTGCAGGCGCATACACCGAACAGCAGCGCAAAAACTTACGCTCAACTTAAGCGGAATGCATGCGTGAATTTTCCTTCGTTGTGCACAACAACAGTTGTTGTAGTTATTTTAATGTTGCCTTATTCTTTTCACTCGATTTCCTCGCCTCGGCTTTTGTCTTATGGCACGGTTCGAGCGCTGCCAATTGCACAGTTTGCTTCATATGCCACAGCACATTGCAATGAGCGGCACGTAGATTGGGTTGGTTTTTTGCTGAACTTTTTGCTTAACTTGTTACTTGCCACATGCCACATTGCGCTGAGCGGCAAATGTGAAATTGAGCAAAACTTCTAAATTTCATGTTTTGGGTGGTGAAATTTGATCTGCTGCCAGCGATGCATGCAGCCATAGTTGAAGGGACTTGTGTAAGAAATTGACTTCTTGCAACAGATAAGGGAGCGCTGGAAAATGTACGATTTCAATGGATGAGGCCAGTGAGAATTGCATGTAATTGAAAGTATTGCCGTACCTTGAGTAAATAGGAAGATATTAAAATGATTTTCGCAGAATATTGTTTTTATAAGATGAGTTGATGGCTGCCAATTTAATTAATTTTTATAATTTGTAATAATAAATAATAATTCCTATTGCGCTGAACGCTATTTGAAAACTGCTTTTTAAAAAACTGGGAAATGAAGGTGATTACTCTACTCATTATCATGACATTATGAGATTTAAAACTCTAGCTGAATATATTTATAAGGCGCTGAATAACAGATTTGTGTATGCAAGGCAATAGCTTAACTGTATATGGACACTTCTACTGCTCTGCTTACTATTTCTACTCAAACGTTATTTAAGATATTGAAAGTAAAATGAAATTGTGTCACATAATAAAGTAACTTTTTGTGATTGCTATTATTCGTCCAAAAATTACCCTTCTTGTATTTGTGTTGTGATATAATAGCGTAAAATACATTGTTATTATATTTCCATAAGAAAATGTTTGCTGAATTTCTAGTAAGAAATGCGATGAATAACGACGAAACGAGTTAATGTGTCCGATGATATTTTGTCATTACTAAATGGATTTGCGCTGAGTTGCATGCCCCAATTTCACTATGACTGAACTTCCTTTCCTTCTTTTTTACTACATTATTCTATTTTTGTAAAGGAGCACTGAATTTACTAAAAATGTGCTGAATAGTAAAAAAAAAAAGTGTTTAAGTATCTCAAGTGATACATTCTGATCCCTACATAGCGCAGCTGAATTTCCTAAAAATTTGCTGAATAGCGTTCAAACGAGTTAATGTAATTATTTTATATTTTTTCTTCATTATTTTCCTCATAACTGTGAGCTGAATTTAATGATTTTGCGCTGAATTGCAATTCTACTTTCAGCAGCATATTTCTATTTCCTATATATTTCCCCAAATAACTATAGTAATTGGTTTTAAAGTTATTTAACCGGCATAACGTGCAGCACACATGTCAGCGTTAATATAAACGTTCGCACTAATACTCTTGCAATCTGCAGCCATCTCATTATGCTGATGAGCTCGTTATTAAGTATGCTTCGTTGGAGTTAGACCGATTACGCATGCGCCATGAATACTATTGGTATTTCGTTAATATATTCTTTTTTTTTATATTATTATTTTCGCAAAATGTCCACTGAAAAACGCAAAACCGCACCCACATCCAATATGCGAACTACCAATATGCCACAAGCCCGAAGTGCCACCACCAATAGCCTAGTAAACAGCGGCGCTGTCACCAAGTGAAACGCAATCAATCTGCCGCAACATTATTGCACACGTCACTGCACATAAAAGTGTGGCATGAGCTGCCATTGGGCAACTAACGGTTGTTTGTTGTTTTTGTAAATAGCGATTTAATACGCTCATTTAACGCTTTACCCATGTGGCAGGTAGATTCTGCAGCGCTGTCAGTTAACAGCAGCTGGCTAGCGGCCGTGCAACACACAGCATCAACTCAAACAACTACTTATGCATGTGCGGCATATCGGGCAAAGCTGACGTCTAACCATTTGAGCTCCACACTTGCAAAGCAGCACCCCTTCGAACAGCCGCAACACCTTAGGCATTGAACTCGTCTCGCTTTGCTGCCATATTTCACTCAGTTGCATCAACAAGCAGGCGAAACGCGAAATGTCAACAAATTTAATAACACATAAATCTAGGCAGTGGACTTGACGCAACATCACGTATTGCACGAACAGAGTATTTGTTGGTATTGTTTTAGCTGTAAGCGCTGGACCAACACATGGCCATGCTTGGTCTGCCTAAAAGTATGCAACATGAATTCCGCCGCTATGGTAGAAATTCAGAAGTGAAATACTTGCTTGCTAGCTGTACCATATACGTGTTGCACCCCATGTTGCACGTTATTTGCACTTGTGGCAGATGTGATATGCTGTATGCTGTGTGCGCCGCTGCTGGTCCAGTAGAGTCAGCGCCGCTGCAGCCTCTGTTGCCGCCACATTTAGTGCTCATAAATTTCCAGTTGAACGCATTGATGGGCATTTTGCATTAATGAGTGGTGTGGCAGCTATGAGTGCCTTATGCCGCTACTAACAGAATGTGTGGTGAGCACAGACATGCTTACCAGCGAATATTTGCGCTGCCATATCAATATCGCAGGACATATCGGACTATATCTGCTTTTCGGAGGACATTATTTTGGGTTTGTGGCCATTTTGTTTACCAACCAAAAATATTAACACGGCTATCTACAATAAATATATGGCTGGCAAAAATAATTATTTGTAAATCTGTCTAGTATGAAATTATATAAAATGTTATAAGCAGTGCGCCGAATAGTGCTAAATAGAGCTGAATATTGCTAAATTTGTTTTTATAATAAGGCTAAGTAGCTAAATTACATATTCTTTATAGATGAATAGCGCTAAATTTATATTAACTACTGTGCAGACAAACGCGCAAAATGTGATTGAATTGAAATAAATAAAAGATTTAAATTGGTTTCTTAATCTTATAATTTAAAAAAATTTAACTTTTGAAAAAGTAGCTGAATAAAAGGTTGAATAAGTAGTATCATTTTGGTGGGAAGGGATCGTTTCAAAGTGTTCGAAGAACTTAGTAAATATTACACTCAAAAAATGCGCTTGCTAGTTTTATAGCGCTGGACACAAAAAAGTTATAATTTTATGCACAAATTGAAATGAAAGTAATAAATAAAAGTGCTGAATAGATTTTTATTGTCAGCACGTGTTATTGTTTTTCTTAATTACTTTCTGTACTGCACAAAAATTGATTAAGGAAAAGGATAGAGCAGCGCTGAATAGCTTTGTTGAAATAAAAGCGTGATATTATTTGATAAATCTGGTTCTCAGGTGGAATTTGAGTAGAGCTATGTGTAGATATTTAACATATATACCTATTTAATTAAATTCAGCGCACTATAGGATCACAATGATAAACCACTAAGAATAGGAAAAACCATTATAGAAATTTTTTATGTCAACCAATATCTAAATTCAGAGAAATTATTAAGTAACACTTGTTAAAAACGACGAAAATAATTTAAGTATCGTAAAATTCCTAGAGCAGCGCTGAATAGCTTTGTTGAAACAAAAGGGTGATATTGTTTGATAAATTTGGTCATCAGATTGCATTCGAGTAGAAATATGAGCAGATGGTAAGCCTATAAGCTTATCCAATGTAATTCAGCGCACTCTAGAATAAAATTTATAAGCCATTAATAATTAGAAAAACAAGTATTGAAATTTTTTATGTAAACCATTTTCTGTATTCAGAGAATTGGTCGCGCTTCCACTGAATATCTTCAGATAGGCCAAATACTATGGATATTTGCCCTTATACATAATATGTCATTAAAAGAACTGTTGCTGAATTGAGCTAAACTTGTTAAAAATGACGCAAATCATTTGAGTAGGGTTTCAAAAAATCATATTTTATGTTATATTGCAATAAAAAATCAGCTGAATTACTTTTTTTTGAGTATTCGTAAATTTGAGTGCATTTAAAAAAATTTTGTTACTGAAATATAAAATTCAAAATATATTTTGATTGACAAAAAGCACATCGGGGAAAAGTTTTTGATGGACTATTTGTTAGTAGGAATTCCTTAAGGAAAATATTAGCGCTGAATTCATTTTAAATATGCTGAATAGCGCGAAAATTTGGGTTTGAATTTAGATTTAAATTTAGATTTAAAGGGCCAAAGGGCAAATAGATATTTGTGAATTTTTTTAATTGAAGGTATATACATATATGTATTATACATGCAGGGCACTGATATATGTATCTTTATACTTTTTCCTATCGATTTTTTAGGAGCAGCCATTTTTGTAATACATTTCACATATATATATATATATATTGAGTTTAAATATGGTCACACAACTGTATAGAAATTTCTAAAAATTTCTATGTAATTAAGTTATTTAATTTCAATTTAAAAATAAATAGAATTTAATTTACTTTTTTAATTCGATTTGCGCTAATACGGCTTATCAAAATTCACCGCCAAAGGCTAACGCACATACATATATATGTGTGGATTACATGGGCGCTCACAACTGAAAAAGGCGCGGGGATTTCACGCTTGGGGCAAATACAATTTCCATTTATATTTCTGGTTAAAATGCTAATGCGAAAAGTGGCAGCTGTAATTTGGTGATTTGAGCAATTTATAAAAATATAGAAAGTAAATCTAGAGCTTTAACGCGAATGTTAAATTTGTGGAAATTTTCTCAAACTGATGCCCGAAAATTTATTTTAAGAGGTCTAAGGACTTGAAAAGTGTTAAGAAAAAGTTCTTGTATGATAACCAAATATACTAGCGGTGCTGTATTGCGCTGAATATATAAAAAGTTCTGCTAGAATATTGCCGCACAGAATTAGTTGTTACTTAAAAAGCTGTGAACTTGTTAAGCGGCCAATTGCAAATTTGTTCAGTCTTCGATAAAATTTTATATTTGTATAGCTAAAATTAATGAAGTTGGATCGGTACTTCTCCTAGCACCGTATATAGTATATTACTTCCTTCCTAGGCACTAGGCCGTGTGCCCTCTTGTATATAGTGTGTACATTGGTTTATTGTGGTGAAAGAATAAAAGCAGTTATGGCTTACTGTTAATATAGCTTATTGAAAACTGTTCTATGAAATATGCATATACTTCGTACAACATAAAGTGCGCTGAATTATATATATAGCAGCTGAATTGTTTAGAAATTGAATGAAGTGCATGCTTGCGGCGTAAATATCGCTTGTATATTGGAATAAGAAGCGTTGAATACCATTCGAAAGTTTTTTTTTTTTTTTTTTGTGATAATCTCAAATTGATAAACAGCTAGTTTATCGTCTTAAATATTAAAATATATATAACATACTTGTCATTATTGTTTGTATTCATATTAATTTTCATTCGCGTACTTTCGTATACTGTGTCGTTGTAAAGAATTTCACAACCTTTTTGCTGCGCTGAATTGGCTGGCTTACTGTTAAGAAAGCTTATCGAAAATTTTTATTAGGAATATACATAAATTTCGTAAAACATAAAGTGCGTTGAATTATATTTAGAAATGCTGAATTGCTTAAAAATTAATAGGATTCCTGTAACTTAAATATCTCTCATATGTGGAGATTAGATACGCTGAATACCAGTTTACCTTTTTTTGTAATCTCAAGTTGGTGAAAAGCAGTTTTATGCTACCAAATAATATTTTATAGTTGTTATTATTATTTCGACTCCTATTAAGTTCCAGTTACGGACTTTCGTGTATAGTGTCCGTATAAATAACGTCAGAAAATCAACAACCAACTTTTTACTGCGCTGAATTTAAAAGTATAATGCTTACGGCTGGCTTGGTGTTAATAAAGCTTATCGAAAACTTTTCTTTGAAATATGCATACACTACGTGTGCGCTGAATTATATTTATAACAGCTGAATTGCTTAGAAATTAAATGGAGTGCATCTTTGTAGCTTAAATATCACGCTTATGTTGAGAAAAGAAGCGCTGTATACCATTTTAAAGTTTTTTTGATAATCTCAAGTTGTTAAAAACTATTTTGCTCTGCAAGCGTTTATTGTCAGTTAGTTTTAGTTTCAAGTACAAATTTTATTCTCAAGCACTGGCATTAGTTTTCAAATGCAGCTATTCAGCACACTATTTGCTGAAAAATATGCAGGCGTGTGCAAAAACTTCTAAAATTTAACAAGAATCCACTAAATGACACTAAGTCCAGCACTAGCTTATTCGACGCTTGGCTTTGTCAAAAGGCTTAAAAGTGCTCAATGAGCTGGCAAATACTAGACTAAATTAAGCCAAAAAGTTTGTGAGAATATTACGCAATGCATAATTTTCGGCGCTTGGGAGCTGAATACTAATGCCAGCGTTAATAATTACTATTTAGTTATGCAAAGTGCGCAATTTCACACAATAAACTAAAGACTTTCGCAAAACAAGCGCCACCAACTGCAGTTACACAGATAACAATGGACGAAAATGAGCAAAACTAAAGCAACAAATAAACAGTGACAGTACTAAGTCGCGCTACAAAAACACAAACAAACGCAATATTCTATGCGCAGCGGTATTAACGCAGCTCATAAACGACTTAAAGTTTACGGCCTTAAATGCTTCCCACGTACCTCGGCGCACACACACGCACACGTATAGAAGTACTCGGTGCTGAGGTGATAGTGAGACTCCTCGAATTTTCACGCACTTACTAATTCCGGCACTTATGCCGGCTCTACTGTTTGTTTTATGCAATTTTATATGCCTCTTCTTTTAGTCACAACTTTTTCTCTTCTCTTTAATCCGCAGGTGGTACATGCCATGGATCGCACCTCACGCGCCACCGATTATCGTTTCATTAAGGAGCCAAATGGTGCGCTCACCATTACAAATGTCATGCTCGAGGACGATGGCAAGTGGCAATGCGAGGCGGAGAATTCGCGCAGATATACGGAGAATGCGAGACCCGTCAAATTGGTAGTATTAGGTGAGTATCAAAGTGAATTATGTTACGTGCTGTAGAGTAGGAAAGAAAGTGATGCTGAATATGCTAAAGAAGCAGATATTCAAGTTGAGTAATTGCTATACGAGAGAAGATTGTCGCGGGAGATACACGTTTTTGCTAATACCAGCGTAACGGCCGCTAAGTAGTCATCCGCGTGGATTTGATTACGCCATTTTAAGGTCGGCCTAAATTACCGAATTTTGGGCGAATGTTTGTTTGTCGATTGCACTGACAGAAATGTTATGAATTTGTTGTAAGCAATGAACTGATTGTTCTTTTCTCAGCGATACTTTCGCGAATTCAACTTATGATATATGGGAATAATGCGCAAAAATGCGCTGAATTGCGCTGAATTCGAGAATGTAGTAACTTAAAAATAATATTTCGAGAAATGTACTCAAAGATTATTTCCAGCCACTCATTATATGCCCGCTGAATTGCTATGATTGTACATTTCTCAATGATATTTTTGCGAATTTAGCTTATGATATATATAAGTCATGTAAATGCGCTGAGCTGCGCTGAATACAAGAATACAGCACTGACTGAATTGTTATAAATCTGTTGTAAGCGATGAACTGGTAGACTTTTCTCAATGATATTTTCGCTAATTCAGCTAACGATATAAACAAGTGATATGCTGAATATCGCTGAATACATAAACAAAGTAATTTCAAAATTCTAAAGCTTATTGCCAGCATCTCATTGCATGGCGGCTGAATTGCTATTAAGAAAAATATTTTTACTTAATTGTAAAGATTGATGTAGTGCATATGGCCTTGTAAAACGCTATATACGTTATGGAAATGAACATTAAAATGCTAAACTTTTTCTGAAAGAACCTTTTTGGGATAAGCTGAATAGCTGAATGCATGTTAAGGTCGCTTAATAGTTATGAAAATATGTTTATAGTATCATATTTCTTACTCTACAAAAAAAAAACGGGCAGGTGCTGAATTTACTTGAATTTCAACAAGAGAGAGATTTAATATGTGACTAACTTTATGTTTCCTTTTTAAGCAGCATAGTAAGGGCAATCAGGCTCATTTTTCTGCGAAAACAACAGTTTTTAATTAAAAATATATTTTTTATGAACAAATTCTTTTGTCGAATTTTACTAATCCTGCACAAAATCTGTTGCAATGTATTCAAAGACACTATATTTTTAGCTCAGCTTCGAAACAGTCCCTTTAACCGACCTCAATCTCTCATGCTGACTGCTGTGGCTGAATGAAATGACCTGAAATTAAAAGTTAGCTACAGCGTGCACTTTGGCGCCACTTGGTGCTGACTTCTGTCCGGTCAACGCTTGTGCCACCGCGTAGAGCTGACGAGCATTTCTGTTGTTGTTAATGACATAAATAGCGCGGCAAAGGACATGCCAGCACCAACGAGCGCACCCATACACATTTTGTTTCGAATACAATTGAGCTGTGCCGGCATGTTGCGAAAACTTTGCTTGTTCAAGTATAAGCTGCAAAATGAGACTAAAAAAAGGGAGAAAAACATGAAAAGTTTTTCCAGTTTGTGTGCCGAGCTGTCATTCAGCAGAGTTAGTAAAAATCAGGGGTGTCTAAATGAATGGCTGGCTGGATTCAGTAGCCGCATTAAGCGCCTACTTGTTCCCTCTCTTTTTCGCGCTTCCCAGAGCTTCGAAACAAATAAACAACAGCAACAAAAACGGCATCACCAAAGCCCTGAAAGTTTGAAAACTTGTGGATTGCAAACGAAAAAAAAAAAACCTTAAATTAAAAGTAAGCCATAAAAACTTTTTAAATGACCAAAAATTATACCCGAAGCTTTGCTATAGCTAACTCAGCAGGATTTATGGTTGACATACTTTTGGGCGCCTGTCAATATTACACACCACTGCCGCTGGCTTTCCTCCATGTAACTTATGAGTGTCTTCTTTTCTAGCCTCATCAAGCAAATCCAAAAAGATACGCTTCCAAAACTTTTCTTTCACTGATTTTACATTCCTAATTTCCTTCTTTTAATTTTTAGACAAACCTTTGCTGTTATTGTAGCAATAAAGTAGCGTTCAAACTGAAATTTCAACTCCAATTAATTTTGTGTAATTTTAATTGCTCGTAGATCGCCCGAAGCCACCGTATTTGTTGATCGATTCACGGCGCCTAGATGCAGGCAACATTTTTGTACCGGTCAAAGAGAATTCCGAATTGAATTTGGCCTGCGTGAGTGAAGGTGGCAATCCCAAACCGACACTCACATGGGAGGTGTTACTCAGTCCGGGCGTGGATCGACATGCGCAGAAAGTGTCCGCTGAAGTATTGGAACTGGAAGAAGTGAAGAACGACAAGGTAAGTAGGGGAATAAATACTATAAATGAATTAGTGAATATGCTGGCAGAGTAATGAAGTATAGAAGGAGGTTGATAGATATTAAGATTACTGAATTGAAATGTTGGCCGCTGAAAAGTTTGAAAAATCGAAAGTAAAAAAAACTGTGAATTGAAAGGTGGACCGCTGAATAACATATTTTCTCCATTTAAGCTATTTTTAAAGTACCCTTAAACATGTTACGTTGAAATTTATGTGCTGAATTGAATTACTTACAGTTGAATCGTTACCGAAACTCCTGAATGTAAAGAGGTATGCTTATAATCTTTTAGTAAGTAATTTTACTTTTAGCCTTTAGCTGATTTTGAATAGAACATTATAGTTCTCTATTCGAAATTTTGTCTATTTATGGTCGAATAAAGAGACAGAATCGCTAAATAAGTTAACAGTTTACTCTACAGACAGTTAAATATGACTTTCATTAGGTGTTTGAAAGTTTGTTAGAGTTTTGCTTTAAAAAAGCATTTGCTGTATACATGTTTGAAAGTTCTGCATTCGTATAAAATATTAACTAATCAATTAATATTGTGCTGAATTGAACTTTCTGCGCTGAATTGAAATTTTTTTTACTACAAACATTGCTGCAGCGAAGGATGCAAAACATATGATCAGTGTCCGCTGAATTATCTATTATTGGCAAATATTTTCGCTCTATTTTATTACTTAGCCTAACGATTTAAATGAAAGATATTTGAAATAAATTATAAACTGCAAAAATATACAAGAAAACTAGTTGCTGAATTCATATTCAAAGCACTGAATTTCCATAAAATATATATTTACCAATTTACCAAAGTTGTGCTGAATTGAGTTTTCTGGCGCTGAATTGAGCATCTTTTACTATTAAAATTGTTTTGATAAAAAATACAGAATCCGTGTTTATTAAGCGCTGAATTATTACATATTTGCAACTTTTTTCTCTCCATTTTAATGCTTAACGTACCAAACTTAACATATTGAAATGTGTCAAAAGCTGCAAAAATACACAAGAAAAATAGTTGCTCAATTCCTATTCAAAGAAAAAGTCTGTAAAATATATATTTTTACTAATTAAAGTTTTGCTGAATTGGGTTTCCTTGCGCTGAATTGAAATAAACACAAAACTGTTTCGAGGAAACATGCAAAATCTGTAGTTAGTGTGCGCTGAATTATTACTTATCTACAGTTTTTTAAGTGCTTTGTTTAGCGAATTAAATTCAGCTATGTGAACCTAAGTACTAAAGCAGCACTAAACTTTTTACATTAAGCTTCTGTATGCACATATGTAAATATAATATATATAAATCTTAGTATATTTTTATAGCAAAAACACAGAATGTATTGCTCCCTTCATTTTATATATATATATTTATGTAAGCATTTCATATATTCGCTTTACTCATACGCAATGTCGCCCCCCACAGTCTACCCCATTTTAAATCAGACTGCTTCAAATTACATGCTCTTAATTGTTGCTTTTGTTAGCGTCTTGAATATGCAAAAAACCGTACAATTTCATTGTAGAAGTTGGAAATTTAAATTGCCAACATCTAAGTGGCAATATAGCACTTGAATGAACTAACAACCGCACCAGAGGCTGTATGTACCACCAACTTACGACCGGATGTGCAAATTGCAAAAGCAGTTGCGCTTACTAAACGCATGCAAAAAGCTGAAATGAAGAGATTGTGTACTAACTTCTACATAAATTCATAAGTACTTGCTTCGATGTATGTGTGTGTATGCGTAGAAGCATCGTAGCCGGAGCCGTCGGTTGTTGCGAATCATTTGCCATTATCGGTGCTGAATGCAGTTGATGGATATATGGCCACATGGCATGTCAATAAATATGGAGGATGTCCGTTACTT
Source organism: Bactrocera latifrons (assembly GCF_001853355.1). Taxonomy (NCBI): domain Eukaryota; kingdom Metazoa; phylum Arthropoda; class Insecta; order Diptera; family Tephritidae; genus Bactrocera; species Bactrocera latifrons. The sequence goes on from NW_017537323.1 coordinate 1,047,681, forward strand.
ATACTTACGCCAACACATAAGCATTCACATGACTGTGTGGGTGTGTGTATACGAGCATATACGCGCCTGTGCCTTAAACTATCATGTCCGGCTAGTTATTACTTTGCGTAGCTGTTCGTGTTAATATATGGTATAAACTTTAAATTGCCATGTAAATGTAACAAATTTTCGAGAAAATTTTATGTCCGTTATGTCCCAGTTAGTGCGGATTCAATGGCTGACTGGTTATGGTTATATTTATTTTATAATACAACAATGTAAATAGCGAGCTGTGCGGCAATGTGTGCGTGTATTTATTGTCACATATAACTAGCAAACAAAGGATATAATGTGATATATAAGTTAACATACATATGTACTACAAGCCATGCAGAAAATATTACTCAAGGAAGTTGTTGTACGTTATTATAAAATCTCTTGCGAGGATTAAAATTTTAATCCACATTAACTTACATGTACAAAATTGTGTAAAAATAGCGCGCTGAATAACATTTTATGTTGCTGAATAGACTTTAAGTATGAAATCATCTGTATTTCATTTGTCACTACAACTATTGGAAATGAAAAATGTGTGCTGAATTCGATACTTAAACGGATGAGTATATTTTTAACGTCTTAACTCAAATCAATGCAGTGTCTTTAAATTAATGTAAAATAATGGTGCGCTGAATATCATTTTATGTTGCTGTATTAAGATTAAATTGTATCATATATCCGTCTCCCTTATAATTACAAATATTGGATTTCAAAAACGTGGGCTGAATTTGTTACGAAATCACCGGAGTATTTTTTTGTTATTGTAGGTTAAATGTATAATAAAGAGTCTTTTAAATTGTGTAAAATCATGGCACATCGATATTATGCAGTTGTTAAATGCATAAAACAGCGGAAAACATTTGCTGAATTATAGTAAAGCTTCAATATGAATATTTTAGAGCGCTGAATAAGGTTGTATAGATGTAATAGAGTAATATTTACGCAATTTTTATTTAGAAGTGTGCGCTGAATTCAAAATTTAATGCACTGTAAAATACATATGCAGCTGAACTCAATTATAGTGTTTACGCGTGTTTAAAGGAAAACATGTTATTAATTTGTATATGAACACAATGCACAGTATTTTCATTATTTCAAGTTCCTTTGAGGCGAATTAAATCAGCACTTTATATTACATAAGCGAATAAGCGATTAGGTTATATTTCGTAGATATAGCTACAACTAAACTTGCAGACAAATGTTTTTTGTCGAATATGCTTGACAAGTGCTGAATTGAAAAGAGTATTAAATGTTTTATATTGAAAAAAAGCTTTAGTAAACGTTTTTAGCATCTGAATAATGTGTAAAGACGTTTATCATAAGAAATATTAGAAACTTATAAGATTGTTGTCACAAAGAATATGTACTTATATGTGCTAAATTAGTTTTTTTTTGTAGCTGAATAGCATAGTATTAATTAATCATAATAACATTTCTTAAATGTGAATTATTGCTAACCTTAATTTGTCTGCTGAATTGATATTGAATTTGCTGAATTTATATTTTTACATTTAAACCCCCTTTTTTTTATTTATTAAAAATTCCGGCATGCCTTTTTGATCCATATTTATTTACACACAAGCCACCTAGCTCATATTCAAGCTGATAGACAGCTGAATGGACAAGAGCCAAGCAGAGTTGAATGGACGTCGCCGCAACGTGGTTTTTTTGCGCATATAAAGGGTTAACTCATAAATGAAAGTGCACGTACTGGGACTTAGAAACATAAGGACATGTATGTAGTAAGCAAAACTGACAGTCGACCTTGTATGTGGCATGTTTGACTCCTAAATATATATAATATAAGTATGGTTATATAGTGGCATATAAATATTAATGTAAAATCATATATTTGCATTAGTATATGTGCGGTTATCCATGAATTTGTCTCTTGATTCTATACATAAATGACTATACAAAGCGACTAATTTGCATAGTATCATATATATATTGCATGCCACCGAAGGAACCTAAAAGCAGACGTGCAACATATGAGAGCTTTAACTTTTTTTTAATGAAAAGGAGAGGTTTATAGAAAATAAGTAAAAGTTTGACTTAAATATACGCATATGTATATGTAGTCATGTGTTTGCGTATATTTTTTTTACTCAGCTAACCGCTGAATCTGTGCTTGTTGCTTTCAATATCCCTTAAGTTTTATAAGCTCGTCCACCAATGACCTCTTTACAGCGTATTTTGCTTATATTTCATTTAATTATTGTTAGAGAACTTTTAATTGAGCCAAAGTATATGCTAAGCTGATGTATGGGGAAAATATTTCTATTAACAAAATTTCTATGAGAATAGTTTATTAATGCTTAATATATCTAAATAGAAATTTATTGCTTTACTTTGTATAATTTTTACTTGCTTAGATATTAACTCATTAGTTTTCATGGCTTACCACTTCATTACTTTTCCATTAACACACACTGTTGCCGCTGAAACAGACAATTAAAGCGCTTGCTTTTGTATGAGTGCACAGCTATATATACATGTACATATACAGTTAGACGTATATATACTATGTGCCTAAGCATTTCACGCTACTTGTTAGCTGTCAGTTAGCAACGTTTTGCTACGTGCAACAAATCATTTGGCATACTTGGCCACAAATCTGTGGCAAGGACGCTGTCTGGACAAACGTTGTCTTGACAAGATGTTCAAGTCAGAATCTCAATCCGGTTCAATGAATTTACTAATAAATTATATAAATATATACATATTATATTTTGGCATCTAAAGGTTACTGACCCATCGGTGATCAATAGCTAAAGTCCGTCAACTCAAAAATAGCGCACTCGCTCAGCAAATTTCTTACCTAAAGGCGAATGAACCGATAATTTGGATTTAGAATTTTTATAAATAACGATGCTTGCTACGAGAAGAGAGTCATCATGTGTTGCCAGATATTCCGGTATTTTCAATTTTCTTTCCCTTCCAACGGAGTGGAGCTCTTCGTCTTCCTCTGCTTCCCACGGCGGGTACAGCGTCGAATATTCTCAGAGCTGGAGTGTTTTCGTCCATCCTGACAACATGACCTAGCCAGTGCAGCCGCTGTCTTTTTTAATTCGCTGAATTATACGTCATATTTCTTATACAGCTCATCGCTCCATCGAATGCGATATTCGCCGTGGCCAACGCGYAAAGGACCATAAATCTTTCGCAGAACTTTTCTCTCGAAAACTCGCAACGTTGACTCATCTGTTGTTGTCATCGTCCAAGCCTCTGCACCATATAGCAGGACGGGAATTATGAGTGACTTATAGAGTTTGGTTTTCGTTTGTCGAGAGAGGACTTTGC
>NW_017537323.1:1052239-1094208 GCF_001853355.1 Bactrocera latifrons
GTCGCATCGGGTCATGCTATACCTTTTTGGAAAGCTCATTTCACGCGCTAACACGTGTTTGATTGATTGTCGTTTCTTTAAAGTCGTTCGTGAGTTATAGCGTCGCAAACATGGAGCAAAATAAAGAGAAATTACGGCATATTTTACAGTACTACCACGATAAAGGCAAAAATGCATCTCAAGCCGCCAATAAAATTTGTGCAGTTTATGGACCCGATACAGTTTCCATTTACACCGCACAACGATGGTTTCAACGTTTTCGTTCTTTTGTAGAGGTGGTCGAAGATGCGCCACGCTCCGGAAGGCCTGTTGTCGAAAATTGCGATAAATCGCTGAATTGGTCGAAAGAGAACGGCATAGTAGCAGCCGTAGCATCAAACCGTTATAAAATAAAAAAATAATAATAATAATATTGAACTCACACAAATTCGACTCAAACTCATATTCGCTTTCCAGCTCACTTAATCAATTACTCACCCACTCTTTGCATTTAAGTTATGCTTTAGTATATGTATACTACAAGCCACATGAATTTGTCACAACTCCAATGCGTTCCGTTTGCAAACGATTTTAGGAGAATATCTCAATGTACTCACTATTCGTTGTATTCTGTTGAATGTAATTGGGTATATGTTCTTCGAAAATTGTTCGGTTGCGGTTTTAGTTCGGTGAATTTAACTAATGAAACTTCATTGTGGTGAATCAGCAGGTTGAATGTCGACCTGCGCCAACAAATAATCTAAAATTGAAGAACAAACAAAACCAAAAACTTAAATATATCCTAGCGCTATATAATACATTTTGTAAGCTAGGCAGTGAAGCTAAATAACTTTTAATTAAATTAAAGTTTTTATGATAACTAATTGGTCTTAAACTAAACTTAAATAATATTTAAATAAGAGATATCCATGGTTTATATATGAAAACAGAGCAATTAAGATGCTGTAAATGCAATTCAGCGCCTAAAATTTTTACGAACATCTTTGAATTTGAATATTGAACTACCTTTAGTCAAACTTATTTCGCACATTTTCACTTTTTGTTAAATATTTCATTTTATTTAATATAAATTAAAGTTGTTGGTTGTTTGTATCATTCAGCGCGTCTCAGTTTTATTCAGCGTAATCTGAGTGCTTGTCAGAGCGGTACTTGAGGCAACGTACCGCTATTCAGCTAAATTCAACTAAATTCAGCGCACGACTATAAAATTATATACCGATCTAATTTTAATCAAACTTACTATTTCCTTGAGTTATTATGATATTAATTTATATTTTGTACGTTTTCAACTCATCGTTAAATATTCTTTTTGTTCAATAAAATTGTAAGTTATTGGTAGTTTATATCATTCAACGTGCCCCAGTCTAATTCAGCATAATCTGAATCCTCGTCGCAGCAACCTCTGTGGCAACGTACCGCTATTCAGCTTAATTCAGCGCAATTCAGCTCATGCTTTGAGTCAAATTTAATATTTCATTTTCAATTTCAGTATCTCAGGTAGGCAATTATATTAAATAATATTTTGGACATTTCCATTTCAACGTTAAATATTTTCGTTTATGCTATAAAAATGTAAGTTGTTGGTAGCTTATATCATTAAATGCGCCTCAGTTTTATTCAGCGCAATCTCAATGCTTGTTTGAGCAGCCTTTGAAGCAATGTACTACTATTCAAACAAATTCAGCACAATTCAGCGGCTATGATATTTTACGGAAGTTAAAAACTACTGTGTCGGGCATGTACTTATTCATTTTTATTCATTTTTGTTTTCCGCACTCACTGAACGCCGCCGTTCACTTAATACCCTATTGCACTCGCTCACCACCATTCGCTTTCACTTTGCTCTCATTCCTCGCGGTGCCATAATTTATTTACAAGCTGTGAAAAAAACATACGCCTGACATTAAGCGGCACACTTTCACGCCTCTTGCTAGGCTTTTGTCAAATTTCCATACCAACAGCTCTCAAAGGACCCACACACACCGACCAGTAGCGTAAAAAATGCAACACTGTTGCCAAAAGTATTTCAACGCTGTCATTTATTTTCATTTGGCGCCACAACCTTGCGCCCGCCACCACACCGAAGTTCAGCTTGCTGCACGCTCCAAATGTGCTTTCTTTTATTTTTTATTGTTGCCTTCTTTTTTCGTTGCATTTTTATGTGGCTTTACAGGAATTCGCCTTAAAAATGCAACTCTGGCATTTTGCAATGTGTCTGGTTTTAGAACATGTGTGTGTGTGTGTGACCATGCACATGTGGCATCATGTTGTTGCAGTGCAAGAGCATGCGTGCCAGAGAGTATGTAGATTTTGCAAACACCTCAAATGTTAGTCCAAAAGCGGAGCGGTGGCTCAGGACTGAGGTGCGAGGTGCGCAACGTAGGTGGCCTCAGCGTGTTTTATGTAAATTTTTTACTGCATACGAAATGTTTTCGAAAATTTTTACCCAACACCAAAAGTATTTTCACACATGCCACTGCCTACAAACTCACAAGCACACGCGCGTGTGTGTGTTGTTTGTGTTGTGGTTCTCTTTGTTTTACGGTACTTTGTTTATCTTTGCACTACTCACTGGTTTCATGCAACTTTTTGTGTTCTTCTCGTTTCAGGACAAAAACGCATACAAAATCAATGGCGGCGCGAAAAGTGAGGCCCGCTTGCCGGCTGTCTACCGTGCCCATCACAATGCTCGCATTCTGTGCGTTATGGAGCATCCGACGTTGAAGATACGCCAAAATGCATCGCTGCTGCTCGATGTGCAATGTAAGTAAGGGGGAAGAGGGAAGACCAACCAAAAAAGGGTTGTTAAGCATTGATGAGGAGAAGCGTGCTTTATTTTTGAAACTTGAAATAGCTAGAGCTCTTCTGTTTGTGGCACATTTTTTTGCGCAAACCCTGGCAGATGATTGGATTTTAGTTGAAAAAAAGAGAAAATACAACGATTTTTGCGTTAAAATATTTATCAGGGAATAAATCAATGAGCAAAACGAGCTTAAAGAGCTTTCATTTAAGTCTAAATTAGAAGATAAATAGAAACGTAATATGTACTGCCTGAAACATTAAAACTTTTTAGATAACTGAAAAGCTTTAATAAAAATTAAAGTAGTGGTGAAAACTTAAGAGCTTTCACTGGCTCAAAGCTTCAAAGCAAGAGCTTTAAAAATGAAAGGAAGCTTTCACTGAGGTTTCCTCGAAGCTCAAATGTCCATAACTATATCATAAAGGAAAATTTTTCCTTCTGACTTTTGTGAAGGCTTTATGGCTTGAAAAACTAAAATTTTTAAACCAACTCTCTTCGTAAGTTTACAAAAGCTCTACATTTTGTATCTTCGTTATTATTGCCGACAGCAAAAAGGTTAGAAAAATGTTGTTGTAGCTTTTAAAAATTGAGTATAATAAATAAATAAAATATTTAAAGTACGAAAAGAACTATGTTACAGAGAATCATTTCTACTTCTGAGCTTTTGTGAAAGTTTCGTGGCTTGAAAAATTAAGAACCCTAAATCACCTCTGTTAACAATGACTCAAATTTATAAAAATATTATGAAATTTTAACTTTCGAAGCTTTTAGAAAATAAAATAATGAATTATTTAAGGTTTTTAAGCACATTTTACTATAAAATGCTAGCTAGTTTTACAGTTAAAGCTAAATAAAATTACTAAGCATGCTCTGGAGCTTTAAGCTCGTTGAATTTAGCAATATAACCATTTTAAAATATTTGAGTGATCAGGCAATGATAGACCTAAGTCGAAATATGATCATTATCAACAACTCTGGAAAGAGTTTAAGTTTTGAAAATATTTTTCCAAAAAGGTCCATATTATATATGTGAGTAAGGAAAATGTTAATATTTTTATGTGTAAATGAGTTTTTTTAGATTTTGTTGATTTTTAACATACATTACTTGTTAATATATTGACTGCGCTTTTATTAATGAGCTTTAAGCTCTCTTAATACACAATTTAAGAGTTGGTCGTGCCTTAGGTGCGAAGTTAGCTTGGTGTTAAGCTAATTTTTAAACAATCCCGTTTCTTAGAGCTTTAAGCTCCGAACATTAGCATAAAAATATCTTCATTCTTCAACACGAATACGAAAATGAAAATTCACACCACTTAACGATCCCACCCTTTATTAAAAACGAATGTGCTGCTCTAACTCTCAGCTTAAGTAAACGAATTCTGGCAGAATATGTGAAAAAAGCTTGCTAATGATACCGTTATTCTCACATGTACTTACAAGCACTTGTGCTCGCAACATTTCCTACACTAAAATATTCACAAAGTGACTTTAAAAGCAATTTGCTACTTTTCTCCAGCCCGTTTTTGCTCCAAAATAAAAACAAGCTTGACATATAAGATACTCTTGCAACACATAGCACAGCAAGTAAAGTTCTCACATCATCGGCAAGCTTCAAGCAAGTCACAGTTTATGCAGAATGCGTCACTGAAAATGTGACAAAAATCTGCAAGAAAAGTCAAGTGACTTTAAAAGTTCCAAGTGGCAAAGTTATTAAACTCTCATTAGCGTGCAACACAAGGCGCTATTGTTATGTCATAGCTTACAAAGTAGTGAGCGTGGCATGATAATGGAAAATGAATAGGTAGTTTTTGAAGGTGTTAGTAAACAACAAAAATAACAATTGAAGGAGTGTTATCAAGTATCAGGTAACTGATAAAGGATATAGATATGACTGCTACAATAATGTAAAATCAGACTAATATTTGAACTATGTTAAAGTCAGCAAAAGAAGGGTTCATTTATCATAGTTAATTTAGCTTAAAACGCTTTAATGCTTAGACAGGAAGTAAGACTTTGAATCCAATTCTAAGCTCTGTTTTCTATAGAGATTTTTTAAGAAGTTAACTTGGAAAGCCTCGGCATACCATAGTAATGCACTTATTATGGCAAAATTCGTTTTTTTTTACTCAATACAGTTTGATTTAACGAAGACAGGAACGCCGAATTGCCTTCAGCAATCCTGTCTTCGTTCGACGAAACTTTCTTCTCAGCAACCATTCTTTAGTGCACTGAGAACAGGAAAAAGTCGTTAGGAACTAGAACTGAAAACTACAGTGGATGTGGAAATAAGTTCAAGCTCAAGTCAGTAAAAATAATTCCATGTGCTTCCCAAAATATAGACGCCATAACCTTGCCAGTCGACTAATGCGTTTTAGAGCGGGTTCATCATATGCAGACCACTTGAATGACTGTCGTTTGGTGAAATTATGGAGCAATGTTTCATCTATTGTCACACATCGATTAAACAACCGGGTTTATTAAGCTAGAAGATTTTCAAATATTTCGAAGGTTTGGGGTGACTAAAAATAGCAGCGACATATACTTGTACAAAATGAGTTGGATTCAATATACTTATGCCAACTTTTTGCATTATCGTGGTACAAAACACAAGAGTTGTCGGCCCATAGTTCCGGCTTCTTTTCGAGCATAGTTTGGTGAAAATGACGCACAACACTCAAATAATTCTACTTGTCGACAGTTGGTGCGGTCAGCAGGAATTGCGAGTGCACCACACCTTGATAATCGAAGAAAACTGTCAACATAACCTTGAAATTTGATCTGCTCAACGCGGTTTTTCGGCTCAACTTTGCTTTTTTACGCTGCCGATATATCGTCTGTATTCGGATTGTAAGCATAGATTCAAGACTCATCGCCAGTAATAATATGTTTCATGACAGCCCGGTAGTCGGAAAGCATTGCTTCACAGACGTTAACGTGGAGCTGTTACTCAAAAAAATTTGGAGAGATTTTGGAATTAATCGAGCTTTCACTTTTCTTAGGTTTAGATAATCTTTAAAGTTTGTTTTCACTGTTCCCTCCCATATTCCAACAATGTCAGTAAGATCTCTGCCTTAATTCCAATTCCTTTATTTTGTTGACATGTTGAGCTCTCGACCCTATTTGAATGATTTGTAAGAAATTAAAACACGTGATCGCGAAAAACAATTATGACAGAGAACCTTTTTCAACATTCTGAACGTTTCAGGACCAGAAATTTGATTCCGCGGACAAAAATTAATGAAACTTCTTTCTTGAATAATTTCACTCATCGTAAAGATCGCCGAGTGGACTTTATATAGCACAGAAAGACAAGCATATATTAAACTCGAACGATTATTGTGATGTGATATTTGGCAAAGATGTCCCTGCAAATAATACCAACATAGAAAAAGATTTTTTTTTCTCACATTTATATATTATTGAAGTTTCGGGAAAAACCTCGTTCTAGGATATATTCACTTATATCAAAAATGAGGTTGAATCGGATTAGTACTGCCTTTAGCCCTTGTATATAATATAAAAATTTTTGATTTTTCATTTGACTTTTCAACACATAATGTATATCGACCAATGTGCTGGTTTAATATCCCCAACACGTACCAAATGTATAAATATTTTGCCGATTTCGATCCTTGCAAGTTAAATAGTATAGAATGTTCGGTTACACCAAAACCTAGGCCTGTCTTGCTTGTTTTATTATGAAACGAGGACACTTTTCAGCTTAGAGGTTATGTTCTTAAAATGTCTTCATACCATTGTATTCGAATAGTGGTTAAAAGTATAGAAATTTAAAATTTATGAAAACTTTTGAAACTCTGTGTATTCGACATTTTGAAATAATCTTCAAGGAAAAGTAGGATTTATTTCTTCTGAGACTTAACTACCTGCAGCTTGAAGTGTCTAGGCTAAATTCAGACAGGTTAGGGGTCCTCGATGAACTTGAGCCCAAGCTGATATTTAACTGCACTTCAGTGGGAAAAGAAAGATGACTTACACAAGCAAAAGGCAGTATCGAAGTTCAATAACAAGTCCGTAAATGTTTTGAGTAGTTATTCTGAGCCTTCAACTTTTGCCTCGAACTAACAGGCAACGCAATTGGAGTGTCGATCTTTCCTCTCTGTTCCAAGTCACAACTTGGCACCACTGTCATCAACTAGCGACGTGTAGCTGCCATTTCGCTGTAATTCCGAACCAAACTCATTTCATAATCATCCATAAAATACAAGAATGTATAACTTCGTAATCACACCAATTTCGTTTAATTTCTATACTCTCTATACTCTTCCACTTGACTGCGTCTTTGCTCTGTCACTCGTGCCGAAATGTCCGCACCGCCACACGAAAAGTGAACGCCTCGCCAAGCGATTACTGGCGTGTCACAAAAACAACTACGATACAACTTTTCGGTGGGCGGATATCCGGCAACATAGCACACAAACACACTCACACATATGCACGCACTCATACTAACGCGTAGAGACGGCGTTTTATCCAAAATTTTCTATACAACTGCGAGCGAATAGTTGGGGAGCGAACTTTTGCGGCGCTGATTTCAACTGTTGTTGTTGTCATCTTGTTGTTATTTCATTTTCCATTTGTATTTGTATTTACCAGCGCATTTACCCTGTATTTGTTTTTGTTAGTGCTAAACACGCGCCGCATTTACATTTACTTTAATTATAAAAGTTTTTCGGCAGCAATGCAAATATATATGTATATGCGTGTGTATGTGTGTGCGTGTGTGTGACAATCATAATAATAAAGTTTTTAATTAAAAAGCGACAAAATGGTGCAAAGTCGCATCGTGTCTGAGCCAACTAACGGCAACACCTACCAGAATAGGCAGCAAACAACAACGCCACAGCGGTTGACATTCGTACTACCAACGCCTAACTGTATGCCATGCTTTCCGCAGAAAGTTTGCTTTCACTTCTACCTTAATGTCTTAACTACTATTTTGTGTTGCGTTCACGACTACCCATGTAGTCATTTGAATTTTACATCTTAATGCTATTGCCTCAGCCCTGACTTACACACAAACAAGGGTTAGCATAAATTTACCACTTTCGTTTTGCCTTTCCACAGATACACCTTCATTCGCTATTTCACGCACACCCGGTTTCGGCTATCCGCTGCGCGAAGGCATCGAAGTTTCGCTGAAATGTGATGTTGACTCAAATCCACCGAGCACGCCGCGTTGGCAGAAGGACGATGGTGACACGCCGGTAAGTAGACTTCGTTTTTATGTTTGAAGAATTAAAATAGTTTCTTTATTACATTGGCGCTAACTACGAGTGTTGAAAGACATTTTTTATCAGCTGCTGTAACCAAGGTTTACATTATTTTCGGTAATAGAAGCCGAAAATTAGTAAAACAATAAGAAAATTCGTTGACTGTGACTACACCGAAGCTATAATACCGTTCACATATGAAAAGGTGTCTACAAAATAACTTAAATTTGATCCTTCAGCTTGTATGATAGCAAAATGTTACTATATATCGATCCGATTTGAACAATTTGCTTGGAGCTTGTTTCGCTGCCTTGGACCAAATGGAGTAAATATATCTCGTTAAATCGAAAAAAAATTGTTGTACAGAAGAATTATAAGTTAAAAGTCCTCGGTTGTACAAAACACCGGAAATTTTCTGGTTATGTAGACCCGACTATGTTACGTGATTATTAGTTTATGTGGCAGCTTTATGCTACAGCTGTCCGATATAGATGGTTCTACTAAATACGTACGCACAATCATTTATGTATAAAGAGTGATTCAAGAAGAGTTACTCTATTCAATAGCCTCTTTCTGACAGATCACACGAGAGTTGTATCGTGTTGTTTTTGCTTAGCATTTTTCATCGTGAGAAGACTAAGACCTGCATAACAGTTTACAAGTCGTTCAACTTTATTACGAAAATTTACGTGTGTTTCGCGCGTTTCTCTCAACTTATAGTCAACATAATCGGCCTATTGAGCGAGCTATTTGCAACACCATCACTCATCCTGAAACCCAGCATTCATTATAGGATAATATTCGACCCAATATACCATGTCCAGCACGCAGTGATGGAATGTAGCAGCCTCAGCTGAGAGTGCTCACGGAGATTGTAGAGATTTTAAATAGAAAGAGTACGAAATACAGCTTATGCCAGAACTGAAGCCGCTCGATCTTCCTAAGAGGCATTGCCTCGCTCTATCCGGCCTAGAAAGTTCCATGAAGATCCGATGCTTTCGAACCAAAAATTTTCTTCAGAGATGAGACCCATTTCTGACTCAAAGCCTATGTAAACAAGCAAATTAGCCATATTTGGGACAAAGAGCAACCTGAAGAGATTCACGGGATGTTATTTGATTCAGAAAACATAACGGTTTAATGTGGTTTAAAATCATCGGTCCATATTTCTTAAAAATGATATCGCTGAGAATGTAACCGTCAATGGCGGCATTTATCGCGTCATGATAACCGACTATATAATGCCTGAAATTGTAGCTCGTGATCTCGGCAATATATGGTTTCAAGAAGACGGCGTCACTTCTCACATATTGCATCAGTCAATGGATTTATTGAAAGAACACTCCTGTTTGCAGATAATTTCACGTTTTGGGTCGAATGGGTTGTTGGGGTCCCGTTTTGAGTCGATTGGCCACCAAGATTGTAAATACCACAACGTTAGACTTTTCCTGTGGGTATATGTGAAGTCTAAAGTATATGCGGACAATCCCGCTTCGATTTAGGTCTTAGAGCAAAATATCAAATTTATCAATCGGCAATTACCAGTCGAAATGGGCGAAGGAGTTATAGAAAATTTTACTTAATGGTTGAGTCTAATCTCAGACGTAGCCGTGGGTAACATTTGAAAGAGATAATCTGCAAAAAATAAGTGCCAAAGGATTTTCTTTCGAATGATAATAAACAGTCCCCACTAAACTTGAAGTTTCTGTGGTGTTTCTTTAAAAAAAGGAATTTCTAAATGGATCACCCTTAATATTTTTTAAGGTGTGCCGCCTTAACATTGCAATTGAGGCATATTTTAGAGACCAGTACTGATAAATAGCAGAACTCGAACAGGTAGTAGGTTCTACATATTTCAATACTTATACTTTTTTAATGAAAGTTTAACCTAAATATTTAATGGTCAAAAGCAATAATCGTCAGCTTTTTCCTTTTGTCATTTCGTAGTCTCTCGCTGTTCCATACTTATTTTGCCAGTAAGGAACTATTGTCAGATACATTCTATACAACGTTTGTGCTTTTTCATACTTTGGTGAAGTTCATTTTAAGTAGTCTCACATTTTTTAATCAGAACCTCCAGTTCATGTGATTATTATTATTTTTTTTTTCTTTCTTTGCTATTTTGAATATTTTTAATTGAATTTTTTATTCATTAAAAAATATCTCCTTCAAAAATGTGCACGGTATTTTGGGTTCAGCGCACAACCAGCTTTTCGAACAGTAAAAAGGTTAAGAAATAAAATTTAGAATATTTTCTATAGCTCAAAGATATGCTCTTTCTGAGCTTAAATGTACTACACAAATACTCTTAGAAGGCAGAAGAAAAGCGATTTTTCCAGAACTATTTCTGAGAAAACGTTTTAAATTTATTGAATCAAAAATCTGTACACATTTGTACATTATTATTGGGATCTCCGGTAACTTTTCTCAGGAAACACGTTTTGCGTTGATCACTATATCTCTGAACTGGATCCTCTAAAATTAAAATATCACATAGATTTCGTTACAGTAATATTAAAAATAGAAGTCATAGAATAAACATAATAAAATTTTTTAGACGAAATGGCGGTTTCTAAAAAAAAATCCTTCTTGACCGACATTGCGGCTTTGAATTTTTAATAAAAAAATATTCATCGGTGATTAAGAAGCCTGTGTTAAAATTTGTTGAAGGTTTTCTGGCTTCTGTATTACTGTATATCACGTTTCATAAGTTTGTAAGATGTGTATAAGAGACAGCATTTAGTGAAATAACCGCTTATTAAAAGAAATAAATATTTATTATAAAAAATAACCATTTATTAAAAAAACACTAATAAAATTTTGTTTTTCTGACCTTTCTATCAGCGAACTCTTTTATAAGGTTGTCAAAGTCGATATTTTCAGCAATTTCGTTTTCAATTGACAAAGTTGCTTGAGAAAGTTTTATTGAGAAATTGTTGATCGAAGATTCTTGTAAGTTGCAATCTTTGATGAAATTTAAAACAAAAATGGGAGTAGCAAAGAGGATATCAGACTTACAAGTTCATCACACAACATACAACCATCTATGTCTGATTTAGAGTATACAGTTAATTTTAATTGGAGATCACTACAGAGCTTGATAAGGTCGGGTTTTTCTGGAATCTGTTTAATATTGCACAAAAAAGAACAAGGTTCAGAGTACTCATTTAACTGATCGAACCTTTCATTAACTGAAATTAATGTAGTGTCCAAACGACAGTTGAAAAATTCAACATCAAAGTTTTTTTCTGGAGAAGTTATAGGGTCATGGCTTGGAATTTCACTAGCTTGACGCCTAACACGGCGAATTCTTGTTGTAGCTCGAAATACAGATTCAATTTCCAGTTCTTCGGCCAACTCCTTGCAGTTGAAATAGCGCTTTTAAAGTCTGTATTTTTGTAGTCTTCCAAGAAATTGCAGCATTTTTTCAACATTTCTGTACATTTACCAAAATCCATATCTGTTGACTRTAGAGATTTACTTACAATATTTATTTGATAAAGTATGTCATACCAAACAAGCAATGAAACTATGAAGCTGAAATCTTTTAGCTGTTCGGCCAGAGTAGTAGCGTCATGAGGCACTTGAACAGCAGTTTTCTGACTATCAAGAGCCAAAGTAATCAAAGCATCGTGGATAGTACTAATTTGATAACGGACTGCTTTAACACTACTTATTCTTGCTTCCCAACGTGTGTCACTGAGCTTTTTTATAGCATATAGTGCCAAGTGATCGGTTAGAATTCTCTATCGATGAACAGAAGCTGAAAACAATGTGAACAACCTCTGAAATACCCCAAACAAAGTGACTGATCCTACGGATGACTTAGTGACAACGCATAATACTAGATTGTAGCTATGACATCCCCATGGCACATAAACAGCTAAGGAGTTTATGTCGAGAATTCTCCTTTGAACCCCAATATTTTTTCCTTTCATATTCGCCTCGTTGTCATAGCCCAGACCTCGAACTATGAGCATGAGCTGGAGGGCGTCTGCGGCGCCCCTTTTGACAGGCGCCCTGGGCGGTCGCCCAACCGCGCCCTACCCTAACACCACTACTGTGTATGTATTTGTATGTATGTATATACTAAGTGTACTCAAAATGTTGATAATTTTTCCTACCACCATCTGCCCTAACAACATCCACATGCGCGTGACTCCATACATATTTAGTATATAGATACGTTTATGTACCCAAGTTACCAGCTTCAACTACTTCCCATGCCGAAAGACAAATAGTAACTACCGTTTTCGATTACAACGCTGGCATCCCTAAGATACACGATTTATCCCTTCATCTATTCGGGCATTCGCCATCGAATGTACGCACACATCCACACACACATGGATAAGTTCCATCAACCGTGCAAGCAAATATGTATTACAAGTGTTTATACAAAATATGCAAATTTCCTCCCACACACACTCACCCGCATATGGCCATAGCTACCCACACTTATGTATATTTATATGTGATTACATGTGTACCTACTAAGCCCCGCGTCCTTCGCAACGGTTCTGCTAGTTTTAGTACTTTGCAGTAAATTTAAATAACATGATTTTTTTTTAACAAAATAACAAAAAACGTTCGAAGAGCGTACCCAAAATCCAGCCGACAGCCGCATACAGACAATCCCTGATTTCAGCGACAAATTTGCTTTTGTCATTGTGTTTGTAGTCTGTCGGTTTTGTTTGTTTGTGGGCTGTCTGTTATCTTAGCTTGTATTTATATTTTAGTTTTTGCTAGTTGAAACTGTTATTTTAGTTTTTAAGTGTATTTATGTAGGAGTTTGGAGAGTTTTTCAAATAATTTTGTAGTTTTAAGTCAATTGAAAATATAATTTAAGTGGAGGATGCGTGGATTGGGGAATGATATGAGAAAAGCATTAATTAGTGGTAAAGCTATTATGAATAATAGTAGAATATGAGTGTAGTAGAATAGTAGCAGAAGTGTTGGGATCTTAGTAGGAGATAAAATATATTTTTAAGTAGTAGCATACTACTTTTGATTTGATGTTGGCAGAAAAAAGGAAAAAGTACAGAATATATGAAAAAGTAGTTTATAAGCTGCTTTTGAAAATTGTAGTAGATAAAAATATACTTAAAGTTAATAACAAGAACGGTTTTTTTAATCTTTGATATATTATTTCAACACATTGGATTTAAAAGTAGTAGATACAAAGTTTAAAAAAGTAGTAGAAAAGTAGAAAATGTATTAAATTGCATTTTATCTCGATAAATACAATAAGAAGTGCAGTGGAAAATTTAAAGCATTATAATATAATATAAATTTTGAAAATAGTAGTAGATATGTAAAATGTTATATCATTGTGGAAGGTAATAGAGGAGTAAATATTTCCCTATGTACATATTATTCTGATTTCGGATAAATATAAAAATAGAATACAAATGTCTCTTTTTTTGACATGCGGAATTTGGAAAAAGTAGTATATAAATATTTTTTAAATTGAAGTGTAAATAGGTATATAACTTTTAAAGTGCATTATTTTCGAGTGTAGTGGTCTAAATAGTAGTGTCCAAATATTAAAAATAAAATAACAATGAATCTTATTTATACTTTTATACACCTGCAGTAGTAAGGAGTAAACATACATAGTATATAATCTATATTTTAGCTGGTAAAAGAGAAAAAACTAAAGAAAGCTTTTGTGAATAGTAGTAGAATTTTTTGAGAACTAACGAAAACTTTTGTGAATAGAAGTAGATTTTTTTTTTTTTTGTATTTTAAGAACTGAAGTAAACAAGAGTATTTGTAGCAGCGAACAAGCTAAAGAAATATTTTTGTGAATAGTAGCAGAAAAAGTATAAAAATTTTCTAGAAGTATTTTTGTTTTAGAATTTCAGTAAAAAAGAGTATTTGTTGAAGAGAAAAAGCTAAAAAAAAAAGTATTTGTGATTTTTAGTAGAAAAAGTAGTATTTTTTTAGTTCAGTTAGTGTCAAAAGCAAAGTTAAAAAATAAAGCATTTGTAAAAATCGTAAGAAAAAAGTTAGTAGAAAAACTTATACGAAATATGAGGTGAGTAGTCGCGTGAATATTTTTGCGCTGTTAGTAAAGAAGTAAATTAAAACAATTTACTTAAATTTTTTATTAATTTTTAAATTTTGGTATTTACTACTTCATATAGTCTGTACGTACATTTTGTAATTAACACAATAATATAAAATTCGCATTTCTTCTGCTGAATGTTTTCTAGATTGGTTTTGAACATGAATTTGTAAAAGAAACTAAATTAAACAAAGATCTTGCGAAAATAGTAGTGGAAAAGGTAGTACTACTAATAAAATTCGCACTTCTTCCGATGAATGCAATCTGATGTGAATTTATTTAACCAATTAATTTAACCAATAAAACTAAATTTTTTAAACACAGATCTGATGAAAATAGTAGTAGAAAAAGTAGTTAACTACCACTACTTATTTGCGCAACATTTTACAAATATTTAACTTAGTGTGCAACGAAAAGTGAAAATAGGTATTTCTTGAAATAGTAGTAGAAAAGGTAGTAAAATTTTTAAACTCATTTTTTGCAGAAATTAAGTATACGTTCAGTATGGAAATATTTGATTAAAAGCTTATTAGCTACATTTTTTATTCATTTTAAATACCAAACATTTTCATACGTACATATGTACATATGTATGTATAAACAGAAACACATATGTACATACACACGTAGTAAACATAAGTAAACACATATTTAGTATTTTGTATAAAAATTTACATTTCTTCTGCTGAGTGCTTTCTGCTTTTATTTTATTTGACCAACGAACATGCAAATGAAAATAATTTTTTCTCTCTACACTCTACATATTTTCAGGTTCCACAAACGGGCGATGGTTTTCTGAACTTCACATCGATACGTCACGAACACTCCGGCTGGTATAAATGCACGTCACGACATTTGAACTTTCAATACTCATCGATTGGCTATTATTTGAGTGTGCGATGTAAGTAGAAGATGAAATGTAATTTTTACAATGAAAAAATGTTATTGCGCGTATATGTGTGGGTGGGGCATTGAAGGGCATACTAGTAGACAGCGCTACTGTATGTGTTAGTATATGTTTGAGTCTACTTTTATAACGAAATTTTATTTTTTTCTACAGGGTATGGCAGTAAATACAAATAAGGGTAGTAAAGTAAATATTTACGCACATTTTCGTACATACTTTGATACATATACATGATAACTTACACACACACAAATATAATATATACATCTGAAAAAATACTGTAATGTTGGCAAAAGCTGGTAGACATATAAGAAAGTGCTGCTCTCACTCAACTTGTCTCCACACATTAAACGCTCCCGCTTGCCCTTCTACGCCTTAACGACGTTTTAATATTAGATTTTTACTACAACAAAATGGTTTCAAATATTCATATTCGAAAATGAGTGTTAACAAATATTCCCTTCTAAGCCGACTCAACGCACACCCTTCGAACGGAAAAGTGTACATATGCGTATAGATATTATGCATGCATAAGTCCTCCACTGTCCCGAGTACTTAGCACACATACACGCGCACGTGAAAAATCGCACAGTTATAAACAAATTAGCGCAAATGCGTGAAATTGCCTATGCAAAATTCGACAAATAGCGAAATGGCAAGAAATTGACAAAAATTGCGCTTAAGTAGTTAAGTAACAACAACAACAATGCCGAAAAAATATATATGTTGACGCATAAAAAATCAACCCCACCAAGGCGAGCGCTTAGATAACGTTGAAGTTACGTAAACCGCCTGCAAATATGTAAGGTAGTGTGGGAGTATGTGGGTGTAGGCGAGCGCAAGGACGGTGGGGTGGGGAGAGCAGTGAGCGCTTAAACGTAGGTTTGATGACAGCAGCAGTTTTAAAGCACACAAACTGCCTCACGTGGCAAAATTGTTGACAATGAACCAAAAATGTTGCATACTTTACGGCTGCCAACAGTTAAATCGCTGGAGTAGGCACTTTTTTAGCAATTTAATTTTTTTTTATTTTTTTTGCGTACAATTTTACAACTTCGTTTTGCAAGCAACATATTGCGCTTATTGCCATCGACAACACTTTTTATGGCGCCGTCAAATCAATGCTTGCGCAAATAGCGGTAAATGGCAAATCGAAAGCGAGAAATGTGTTGCCAAAATGTGCGCATAAAAACGAAATGTAAACGTCAATACTTGAAGTGCGAGTATTTTTGAGGTCGCTTCCGTTTGTTGATGCTAGATGTTCGGAAGCCAGATAAGACTGTGTTAGTAGGAGAGCAAATTATTTCTGTTTATATTTGAGTATTTGAAATTATATTTAGTGTCTGAGCGATTCAAATTTGTTCCAAAATTTAACTAATATTTTAGTGATAATTGTGTTTTTTCTATAGGGTTGGAAAGTCTTATTTAGTATAATAGTCAAAATGCATTATTTCTTATTCAAACAATAAAAGTAGAAACAAATTCAAAATATTGAAAAATAATTATATCTATGTATTCCATAATCGTCTGTCACATTCTCTGTATACAAAACTAACTTTGTTAAAAATTCAGGATATTCTTAACATTACTGAAATAAACAATTTAAAGATGGCAACACTTTTCAATAATAATTTTTTCTGTAAAACTTCATAAGTTACTTTGATTTGATACGTATTTCTTTGTATTTTTTTTTAAATATAATTGAACATTTTTAAACAGGTGGCAACACTTTTAAAAAAAATTTTTTTAACGCAAACCCGCCTAAATAACTACATTTTGACAGTAAATTGTAACAGTTCATAAGTTTTGAGGAAAGTTGTTAAATATTTTTTAAAGTTGCCACTCTTTTCAAAATTTATTTCATCTAAAAATAATTTTAAACATATTACTGTAACACTCACATTTTAATAGCGGTTAATATAATAATTAGTTTAAAAGACGGATATCAAAGTGTTGCCACATCTATAAAAAATATGTCACTTATAAAATATAGAAATATGTAGAACAATGTCTATATTTTTCTTTATTATTCCCATATTCAAATTTCAAGCCGATGACAACTCTACGGAAAATATCTACATATTTTATGTTGCCTTCAGCTTTCCTTTTTTTCTTGTCGTATATATCATATTATTAATCATCGCTTTATAAATATGTACTACAGAGATTTTTTTTTTTTTTTTGGTCACAGAGATTTTTTTTTTTTTTTTTTGTTTTATTTAATTCAAATACAACACTTTATATAAATAAATATTTTATGAGACTTAAAAATTGTTGTCCATGAAGTAAACTATTGAAACAATTTATTTAATTATATAAAAGGCTTTTCAGAATTTGACACTACAATTATAGCAATATTGCGACTAGCATTCAATTGTCATGAAGAGGAGCTAATGTCAAAATAAATTTCAGCTTATATTTTTTATTCGAAGCTTAATTTTGAAATATTTTCTTTTAAAGAAACTTTACTTAACTAAATAATATCAGTGTTAAAGAAAGAAATTTTTTAAATTTTTACTTACTTCTGGACTTAACACATTAACACTATATTGATAATTTCTCAAGATTTTTATCAAGTCTTTTCTTAAAAACCTAGCCATTGATCAAGAAAAGAGCTTATAGTTTATGCAACAAAATAGAAAATCTAGATAAATTTTCAATATTGACAAACTATCTTGGTAAAATGTCAGTTTTGACAAATTATCTTGCTAAATTGTCAATTTTGACAAATTATCTTGCTAAATTGTCAATTTTGACAAATTATCTTGCTAAATTGTCAATATTGACAAATAAGCAAGATGTTAAATTTTCAAGTGTACCAAATAGTGGTGTTTATATCACTACTCAACAAATATGAAGGAAAAAGTTTCAACGGATTTGCTGAAAGGTCTGTGGGATATTTCTGGTGTCTTGATTACGAATTCGAGTTCAAAAAGCTTTCATTCACTTACAGCTATTTTTGTAATTTAAGACAAGGCAAAGATTTTACCCTTCTTTTCGTCACTTGATTACAACAGAATATACTAAAAATTTAAACTATCACTTTTGGTTTTAACAACCCAAAATAGGCGATAATCAGAAGCAAAACAAACAAAAAAGTACTAGGAAATTGTAATTGAGTTCCCCGGACAAAAAATATTTCAACAAAATTACCTTCTTTAATAACTGGCTTAGAGCAGCTGCTTAAGTCCGTACACTGCAGTAATTCGTTACGATTTTTACAAAAGATAAAAGTATCGAGAAAAAAATTTGTTTTATTTTGATTTTATAAGCAAATCTTACGTGCGGGAGAGCTCGACTAGTCCCGATAAAGCTGATTTTTTTTTTATAAGTTTGAGTACAGCAAACAGATCTCTTTGAACATGATTGATCGTGCGAATTCAGCTGCCACATTCGTGGAGAACATTGTAACCGCTGATGAGCCATTGGTTTATGAGTTGGTCATGCAAATCAGTAAACAATCATCGGAATGGAGGAAAAAAACAACACAAAAAAAAAAGACCACTCCAAGCCGCTTAAGAATCAAGGTGATGCTCACTGTTCTTTCGATATTCGCGGTTTGGTGCATCATGAATTTGCTCTGGAAGGGCAGACGGTCCAAAAATTGCTTATGAAAGTGTTTCGAGGACTAGGAAAATTCATCTGGTGGAGATCACTTTCAAGGCGACAAATTAAACGATAGATT
Source organism: Bactrocera latifrons (assembly GCF_001853355.1). Lineage (NCBI taxonomy): Eukaryota > Metazoa > Arthropoda > Insecta > Diptera > Tephritidae > Bactrocera > Bactrocera latifrons. The sequence continues at coordinate 1,070,933 of NW_017537323.1, forward strand.
TTAAATTAAAATTAAAAGTTCTTAGTACATATTATGTAACGATTAATACTATTAACAAGTTTCCTTATTTTTCACACGCAAACACTTAAATTTATTCCGAAGTTTGCTGTAGTATATATTTCCGAGCCAGCTTAATGCCAAAACTAACATTCCCAGCTGCATACTCAGCATGCATTTCATTACCATTAAATACCGCTCAGCGAAAAGGCGAGCACAGAAATTATAATCAATTAAATTCCGCAACAAAATTAAATTCTCAGCAACATTTTGTTCGCTGGAGAATAGCAGTAATTCTAAAAATCGCCTGCCCACCCGCTGCGGTTCCAGCTCAGTGACCTAATCTAAAACGCAATTGTCCATGACTAAAATCACAATATTGAAGATAGGCATTGTGCATAACAGCCGCTAGATTATACAGGCCATACACGCCGATTGCTATGCTTGATTTTCAAAGCAAAAACTTTTCCAACCTTCAAAATTTTCGGCGGCAATAACTTTTTCTTCTGCCCAATCATCCACTCAGTAGAAATCGACAAGCAATCAAATCGAAGTGAACGTATGCATGTGAATGTGTGTTTGTGCCTATGCGTATATGTGTGTGTGTATGTGTGCACTTTTCAATTTTTAATACTTATGTTCTAACAACTTGTTTTCCATTCATGTAGCTATCGGGCAGCTATTTGTTAGACAAACGCTTGTAGCTTGTCAAAAATTTCAAATTAAAATCAAATTCCAATTTATCAGATTAGATTGGAGTACCGTTAACGGACGGTTGCTGTTGTTTTAGTATTGCTTTTGTTGAGTTTTTTCTTGTATTTGCTTTCTTAAACTTTTTGCTTCGCACCACAGTTAGCAAGTGCCCACAAACATAACACACACCCACACCAATACCGGCGCACTTCGCCTGCCCACTAATCGCTGTGAAGAGCACGATTGTTGATTTTACTTAATTTCTACTTGCTCGCTCATCAACAATTTGTTTTTCTGCTTATTGCTTTGAAAAGTTTCCGAAATTCCTTGACTGCGGGCAAGCGCCGACTCCCCAGCTGCTCCCTGTCAGTTTGCTATCTTCCAGACAGTGATGTGCCGTGGATGAAATTGTTTTAATTTTGAATTTAAAATTCGATACATATAGCACGTGGCATGTTAAAACAACAACAGCAACAACAATATTAATATTAACACATAAAGTTTTCAATGGCTTTGCACTTTGGCGCTTATCGCTTGATTTCTTATAGCCGCCCAATCACTGTGCTTTTTTGTTGCTACTTCGATTTGCTTAAGGATTTGAATGGCTTATTCAAGTTCAAAATTGCATTGATTGGCTTTGATCTTCTATCGTAGACCAAAATTACAAGTGCTCGTGGAAGATTCGAAGTTTTTCTTTTTTTATCTACTAAGCCTCTAAGTATATATAAACGATATATTTTATATTTTAACGAACTGTATTTCCAGCGAATCTTTTACTCCTCCGAAATGATTACTTAATAGTAAGACTTTCGTCCACAAATCATTTTGTTTATCATTCTTTTTTCTTTCAAGAAATCTCATTTCTAATTATACATATTTGTCCAACTTTTAAAATAATCTGATTGCCGATGTCAAGCCAACACAACTGAACCTCTAACGACATTCCATCATCAGTTATGTATATATTATTTATCTTCAGTCATAATTGTTTTTTCCCAGCGGTTTTCAATATGTTCTTTCTAATAATTGAAATCAGTCTCTATTTCCCCTCTTGGAAAACAACTTATCAAGGAAATTTTAATCTATACGAATTCCTGTGTTTATAAAGCCCAGTTAGCCAATCATCTTCCATTATCCATTAACTCAGATCTCGCATAAAATAAACCATTATTTTAGTCGTTGTAGCAGTATAAAACATTTCTAAAACAGTTCTTTGGAAAGCTGTTAATGTTTCTAGTTATCTAGAATAAACTCTCGTTCGAAGTACATAACCTGTGAACAGATCCACTATTATTTCAGCAGCGCTATTTTTATACGTTTTAAAATCGTGGACTTAGGATCCATGAAGAACAACCCTTTGGAGTTATTTCCCCTTCTCAAGCGAATTAAACATGGGAAATAATTATAAGGGGAAATACCCAGCTAACATTTCCTCCCCTCCGTGATAAATGATTACTCTTCTACAAGAAAGATATAAATTATAATCACCCATCTTGAGAACCAGTATTTATTGTTGGATAATACACGAAGACCGTGCAGTCGATTCCCCACCTTTCGCAGCAACTCGGGCTGACGTATGGACGCATTTTACGTATTAAATAGAAAAAACACAGCTTGTGGAAGAACTGTAGCTACTCGACTTTTCCAAAAGACATAACATCGCTCTATGGGCTTTTCAAAGTTCCAAGAAAATCCGACGTTTTCGACCAAAATTTTGTGCAGTGATAAGGCTCATTCCTGCTTCAATCATCATCGGTCCATATTTCTTCTAGAATTATGCCGATAAGATCAATAGCGACCGTTATCGCGTCATGTTAATCGAATATTTGATGCCTGAAATTGAAGCTCGAGATCGCAGCCACATTTAGTTTAATTAAGACGGCGACACTTCCCGCAGATCACATCAATCAACGGCTTTATTGAGAAACTTCGGGAATAGTTTCACGTTTCAAGCCAGTCGATTGGCCACCACGTACGCTTGATATCACTTCGTTAGATTTTTTGCAGTGGGGATGCGAAAAGACTAAAATCTATGCGAACGATCCCGCCGGTCCTTCACCAGTTACCAGTGGAAATGATCGAAGGAGTCAGCGAACATTGAACTCAACGAATGCACCATCTGAGATGTAGCAGTGGAGAACATTTGAAGAAGATAAAAAACAAATGTCAAAAGATAGTCTTTTCAATGATAATATGAGGTTTCTGCGTTTTTTCTTGATTTTCTTGAAGGGTCAGTAGGTAGGTACTAGGTCAGTAGTATCGTGAGGTACATCGTGGAGTGTATAAACAAATTTTTTCAGAATTTGTTGATGATATCTGTCAGAGAAATGGCTGCTTGAACCAGATGCATTGTTTCACCAGCATTTCTCATGTTCGGATCATCTGAAACACAAAAATCCAATTTATTATTAAAAAGTACGTTAATGGTTATCGCCACTACTTTTTTTTAAGTTTTCCCCATATTTTTTTACATAAATTATAAAAAATATAGACGCGATAGCCAGGCCTTTTGTGAACATTAGAAAAAAATTTAGTAAATCGGTTGAGTAATTCAACCAGAATCATGTCCGTCAGTTTAAAAAAGTGTGTTTTGAAAAACAGCGTTTAAAGTTTGAGGTGTGCACTCCGAGCACCTCGAACGTCGGGTGGTATTATTATTTTTGGGGCTTTATCGAAACCTTCCAATGGTAAAGTGGGTTTCTACATTAATTCTAAGGGTATAAGAGTAGAGAAAATGGCAAAAAAAAAGTTGAATGATTCATTAGGGTAATCATCCCTGGATTCAATAGGGTAATCATTAAATTTTTTTTTAATTTTTTTTTTTTATTTTTTTTTTTTAACCGGAAACCTCGAAATGGATCTTCGTTGAGATATTGCTATTTCATCTACCTCTCTATAAACGATACATAGAATTATGAAGATTTTGTTATAACGGGTGAAATATCGAATGTAACGGCATTGATGGTTTAGCTCGTAAAATATTAATAGTTCTCTTCATTTAAAATACCTACGATACGGTTAAAAATAAGGTCTTCTTGCTCAAATTCTAAGTTAACAACAGTGATAACACTTGGTAGCACCAAGCCGATACGAGAGATAGCACAAGCTATTTGTGTTTCAAACATCCTATAAATTATTACACTTGTCAGCATCTCTTAACTCTCTATCAGTGACAGCTTAAATCCTCTCCCCCTTTGTCATTGAATAATTCAATACCACATCCAATAAGACACAGTAAAACAGCTTGTATGTATTGATTTATGGCTTCGACATGTTATTCTTACGGATAGCTTATCGCTCACCACGCGACACCTTTTATGCTATGAAGCTTTTCCCAATATTTTTTCAAAGTTCTATCATCATTCTTTTGTCTTTGTTGTTTGTCAAACCATATTAAAGCATTTAGTGAGATTTTATTTTCATTGTTGTTTTGATTTGTATTTTTATCGAATTTTTGGTGCAGACAATTAGATTTGGTTGGCCATAAATATAAGGGTAGACACCAAATATACTTAAGGGCAAATTAATTTTAGTTAGACTTTTTATTCTATTTTTCGTATAAAGGAATTGCAGAAATGAGTTGAGAATTTAATTTTGGTGAAACAAGTAAAACATATACATATACATGCTTATACGACTATGTTTATATAAAATATCTTTTGTTAGTCTTTTGCTCTTGCCTGCTCTTATTTTTCCATTTCTTTCCTTAATCTTTTTTACTTTTTTGTAATTTCAGTTATATTTACTTTCTCCACATTCCTTCTTCTTTTCACTAACAACATTGAGTTTCATCTGTTGACGTCTATCAATCATGGATAACGACTCGTTTTAGATATCAAAACCTCTTTCCACAGGAAAGAACTATAATAAACGACATCTGATAGCCTCATCCCTCCATACACGTTGCAAAAATATTTCTTTGTACTCCGTGTCTCTGCAATTTTTTTTTTTTACTCCATTTTTTATATTAATAAGGCATTTACTTGTTATGTGGCTCTGTAACTCGACGCTCACCCTCCCTGCCGGTTGACGATAATGAGCCACATTAGCGACATTTGTATGACTGATTGAGTGACTATAGAACTCTAGTTGTTCTAGCTTTACTTGCCGCTGCGCATAAGGAGTGTAGCAGGGAGGGTCTCACACTCCCGCCGTGCCTGCCGCACCCCAAAACACACTTTGCTCTAGCTTATCGGCTTGGATGGCTGTTTTGTCACTTACATTTCTTGCTTCTATCACTTTGTTACTGCTTTCTGGCATTTTTTGGTTTTTTTTTTTTTTAGTTAGCATGGCTTGCTCGTCCCTCACTCATTTGCGTCAGAGAACACATACATTTGCTATAAATCAATGGCACTTGTGGTGCAGCATTTTGTCCAGTCGTTATGCCAAAAACGATACTTTTCTCTAATTCACTTCACGTGTTTGCTACTCGCCTTTGTCAGCGAAATTTTTCATGGAATATTAAGTTATTTTGTTAGTTTATGTTTATTTTGTCTCACATAATGTCGGTTCTTGCGAAAGCGTTCTTAATGTTGCTTCTTCTTTTAATGACTGCAATGTGTCGCAAATAAATGGACGCTCATTTTAGTGATTTGTTGCTTGCATTTGTTTTCTAAAACTTATTTTTGTTTTGTTTGTGCTCCAAGATCCGCTAAGTAAGTTCTCAGCTACGCTGTATCAGTCTCTGTATCTCCTAAAGCACTTGAGAACTGCGTTAAGCAGCATTTACTTTTCCAAAAAATTTCAAATGTCCGAAAAGAACTCCTTTAGAACTATAAATAAGGTCCATTTGAGCAAAAGTCAACTTTCCTTAGAAAGACAGCTGCTGGGAAAAGTTGTCGCATAAGTCATTGTTTTCCATTGAAACTAAATTTGATAAAACATAAGTCTTAGTAAATGAAAGGAAATTCTTAGTTTAATATATTTGGAAGAAATTTGAGCTTAAAATGTTCGATAATTCACCACCACTAGCAGAAGAAAGCATTATTTATCTATTTCTTAAATATTGATTCATTCGCTACACTTTTTCTAATCATTTTCGTATATACTTATACTGATATGTTAATTCCTATTTGGCAATGAACGACGGCAAGACTCTTCTCCTGCATTAAACAAACAGTCGACACAATCTGGCTCCCACGTCAGTGTAAACAATCATAACTTCGTAGTCGTAAACAATTTCGTCTCTCTTGGATAAAGTATTAACGCCAACAGCACCACAGGCGCTACTCCAGACTTAGTAAGCTATTGAGAAGTTAACTAAACTCTATAAGTCACTCAACATCTCCGTTCTACTATATGCTGCAGAGGTAACATGACAACAATTGATGATTTAACATTACGAGTTTTCGATAAACAGCTTCTGTGGAAGATTTATGGTCCCTTACGTATAGACGACGGCGAATATCCGATGCAACGACGAGCTGTATGTATATTGTATGTATGAGTTTTACAACGGCTTTGTCAAATTCATCGATTTAAGAGACAGCGGCTACACTACAGCAATGACGTCCGTATGGATGAAAGCTCTCCAACTCTGCAGGTACTCGAAACAAAACCCGCCGAGGGAAGCAGAATAAGAGGTCAGGTGGAGAAGGACCTGGCTACACTTGCTATCTTCGAATCGGCGTCAAATTGCGAATTATAAACTCGGCTATAACCGCGAAGGCGGTGCCTACGCCATTAATACATAGCGCTATAAGACCTTGTAATAACAGTTAGAGGTACTTTACGACGTTTCCTGCGTCATTAGCTAACTTAACAGCTTTCCTGACTTCAAGAGCTTCAGCCTTGGAGATACTGATATATTCCAACAGATTGAAGGATCGCCTGAGATCGAGCTCTTCGACACTCCATTTTTATCCGTTCGTGGGTCGAGTGCCTCTATACCATTTACCCTTTTAGTGTGACTTGAAACCATCTCTCAGTGATAAAACGTAAGGGTATGTGGTCTATTTCATGCGCCAATCCCCTGCTTATCAAACTATACCCTTCCTCACGACAACAATAAAAATATCTATAAAACCACACACCAATAAACAGTTATCATAAAAAAACAATAAATACAAATATGTACAGAAGCACAGTTTAACGGTATTTTGGCGCTGCAGCTGTCAGTAAGGGTCAAGCGCACAAAACAAGGCTGACAAAAAACAACAAACCGACAAACAAAGTAGGGCAAGTGTAATGCTGTGCCATAAAGCGACAGCGCTTGAAAGCAACGCCGATAAGCGCCGAAAAGCGCACATAAAAACTAACAACATGAGACAGCAATATAAATTGGCAAGCGATGAGCGACAATAAATGTTATCATAAGCGCGGGTGTGTAAGTGTAATACATGTAATTTTGTATGTGTGTAAACGCCATTACTGTAAATGTATGTTAGCGCGACCAACTTTCGCTTGTTCGAGCTTAAAACCCAACTACCACGCCGTTTGCTTGTAGCGCGGCATTAAATGATAAGGAAATACATTAAGTTTAAGCGCAAACCCTTTCTCTCGTACACACATACACATGCATACATGTCACACATGTAGTACGATTAAATTTGATTGCGAGTTAAAGCGATATTGTTTGCTTTAATCATAACGGAGCTTTTACAGCATTGTTGCGCTGCCCGCGCCGAGGTTCGTGCTACACGGCGTATACGTGATTTTTACAAGTATTCGCTTGTCTGTGAAGTGGCTGAGCTTAAGCTGCGCTACATGCTTGCTATGTAAACGTGAATTGCCAGCATTTATGGAAATCTATTAAATGCGCCACTGTCATCGTTATCTTTAATATGAAAACGAAATTTATGACCAATAATCGAAGTTTGGTTGGGATTTGGTTTTATGGGTGAAAACTTTGTTTATGCCCACGCAAGCGTGGTTATGAGCAGTGATAATGTTGCTAATGGCAAAGCATTGTTATTATAACAGCAGTAATGAAGGAGACAAATTTTTGTTGAAAGAAGATTTGGAAAAAGTTGCGAAAGACGATATTATGTCTAAATTATTATTAGAAAGGAAAGMAAAAAAAAAAAAAAAATGATGTTGCATGATTGTTATGAATCGATTTTGTTTATATTAAATCTAGTTTCGAAGAACAATATAAAACATAGTTTATATAAAGACTGCCAAATTCCGTATACATTTCTTTTGGCGCTAAGTGACGTCACTTTAGCAGTTCTCCGAGCGACTACTAAGGCTAAGTATTATAATTTTGCACAAAAATAAAGAAACATTACTGATAGTAGAAGCTACAGAGAACTGTTAAGGCATTCGTAAGGTTTGAATTACAAATGCACTATTATTAATATATTTGAATCTTAATAGCACTTAAAATTGATAAAAATCATATTTCAGTGATCAATAAAGCAAGATAAAATATCAAGGCAAGTTGGGCAATTTATTAAGATATCCAAGAAACATGGATTTTCAAGCGCCTTTGCATTACTTTAGGGCAAGGTTTTCTAGATGAACCCATTGCGGGTCAGTTTACGACACCCAATCGGTGAGGCTAGGATTTTGGAGTGCACAACTTGTTAAAGTTACAGTGATGATTATGAGGTATAAATGAGAACACTTTCTCCTTTATTGTAAACATAAGGACACTTTCTCCTTTATTGTCCAGCTTTCGAAAGAATAAGGTTAAAGTATCTTTGCTGCCATACTTTTCTACGAACCTGTCGAATTCTCTTTAGTAGGTAATATACAGTTCAATCAACTTATAACTGGGTCTAAGCTCTTTGTAGATATACAAATGTCTATTTGATCCATTCTTATGAGTTTTGGGCATCACAACCGACAGCTTTCTCGAGCTGTTCAAGTGGGATTATTTGTGATCTTCCAACTTTCAGGATATTTACTTAACCTAACTTATCATAGGCTACTAAATTTTCCGTACATTGTTGACCAAGCGTGTTATCTAATGTTCTGGTGGTTCTTTCCACCGTTGTCACTCAAAATCGGTATAGTTTTCCGTCATCTAATGGTACGTCTCCGCAAATACACGCATATTTGTTTTAGTTCAACTCGCCATGTTTTCCACTCCATTTCCACTGTATCAAGTCTTTATTGTTTTTTTATATGTGGGGCGGTCCACCTTTGGGCTCACTTGTCTCTTGTCAAGCAGACATATGGACTTCTTTTCTGGCTTTCTTTCGTAACCAGAAATGTCTTCTTTCCTTTCATTGTAATACCATAGAGATTATGCCACATATCACTAGCACTGCGGATTCGGATATAGTGCGGTAGCCGAGGCGACTCTCAGGCTTGTTGTACTCTGCACCTTAGCAAGTATTTCCGTCTGTGTTTCACATTCATCGTATGAGCCTGTATTCCAGTACAATATGTAAGCACTGATTGTTTTGTGTTCATGAACAATTGGCTTCTGCATGCAAACGGGCCTCCGTTATTCGCTATAAATCTTAATAGCGATATGGTAATACTTGCTGATTTTTAACAGGGTTCTGAATTTGAGCCCGCGACGGCTCCGCTGATGAAGTTATCTGATCTGGAACCATGTTGTCACTTTAAAATGGTGGCTATGATGCAAGGTTTCAATATTCTTTCTAGCAGCTTTCTTGTTATATCTCGCATGCACATACCCATGAATTATATTTATACCCTGAACAGGGTATATTATGTTTGTCACGAAGTTTGTAACACCCAGAAGGAAGCGTCGGAGACCCTATAAAGAGTACATAATAGGTTGTCAAAAAAGTCTTGCGGTATTTTTAATTTATTTATTTATTAACGGTTTTATTTTTTTATAACGATTTGATGACTCATGCCCAGCTCTTGACCGATGCTGCGGCTGCTACTATGCCGGTCTCTTTCGACCAATTAAGCGATTTTATCGCAATTTTCGACGACAGGCCTTCCGGAGCGTGGCGCATCTTCGATCACCTCTACACCAAAACGAACACGTTGAAACCATCGTTGTGCGGTGGAAATGGAAACTGTATCGGGTCCATAAATTGCACAAATTTTATTGACGGCTTGAGATGCATTTTTGCCTTTATCGTAGTAATACTGTAAAATATGCCGTATTTTCTCTTTATTTTGCTCCATGTTTGCGACGCTATAACTCACGAACGACTTAAAAGAAACGACAATCAAGCAAACACGAGTTAGCGCGTGAAATGAGCTTTCCAATAAGGTATAGCATGACCCGATGCGACGAATAAAACTAGAACTACGCACTCTCAGCGCCAACTAGCGAAAATACCGCAAGACTTTTTTGACAAACTAATATAAATGATCAAGATTTTGAGCTGAGTCGATTTAGCCATGTCCGTCTGTCTGTCTGTCCGTCTGTCTGTCTGTCCGTCTGTCTGTCTATCCGTCTGTCTGTTCGTCTATCTGTATATATACGAACGAGTCCCTTAGTTTTTAAGATATCGTTTTGAAATTTTGCAAACGTCAATGTATCTTCAAGCAGCTGCTTATTTGTCGGAACTATCGATATCGGAACAATATAGCATATAGCTGCCTTACAAACTGAACGATCGACATCAAGTTCTTGTATAAAAAAACTTTAAAATTTGACGATATATCTTTACGAAATTTTGTGTGAGTTATTGTTTTAGAAATATCGAAAGAAATTTTTCACATCGGCTCACTATATAGCATATAGCTGCCATACAAAATGAACACATATGTAGTTACTTAAAGAAATGCACATATGAAGGGTACATTAGCTTCGGTTCGGCTTATTGTTTGAAACCAATTATAATTTTGGATAAAAAATTAAGTATACATTTTCAAATCTGAGAATTGGAATTAAAAGATGAAAATCCAATTTGTAATCCAATTTTTTTTTTTTTTTTTTTTTTAAATAACAGTCTACTCTGTACATGAAGTCTTTGCTTTCAACATTTTGATGGTTTGAAACTTTTAAAAGCAGTTCATTTAACAGATAGTTTCATATATTTAATTTCAATTATTTTTTGCGCTGGCAAGTTTTGCCTTATACGATTTTAAATAATTTTTGTTAGGTTTCAAGTTTCAGCAAAGCTTTACGGAAGATTTATGCTTGGAAAATTGAAATTATTATTTCGTTTTCATTTCTATTGAACTAGTTTGAGTGGCAGCTCTGTTACTACCTATTTTAATCAAAATGGCAATAAAGTATTATTTGCTCGCAACAGTGAATATTTTCACTCATTGTACAAAAAAGGATTTATATTTACGTTGTATTTGCCCTAAAATTTGCCAGAATACTCTTTTGTTGTCTCTGATCAAGCAAAAAGTGAATGGAATGCTTTCAATTGTTACAAACGTAGCGAAGTTATGAAAAAATATTTATCAGCCCCTGTTGGTATGCTACATTTTTGAACTTTCAGTCATTAAACCAACATCAAATAGCAGAAATTCAATTGATGCAATACATTCAAATAGAGAGCTGTGCTTCCAAGGATTGAACTAAAATAAGCTCAACATTTCTTGACTCTCATTTGACGCATTTTTGTCATATTTCTATATTGACTGTCTCAAATAAATTTTAATTCTTCTGCACACATGCATATACATATATCTGCGTATTATAAAGTTACATAATCGCTTTTGCTCCAATTTCCACTCACTGATTGCCTCATAATCAGCGCTCGCATTTAATTTTCTCATTTCAGTGTAGAAGAATATTATTAATCTGTCCGTTAGGTCATCACGCAAAAAAGGTTGCAAGAGTATTTTTTGCAATTGCATGAAAAAATAGATGGCAAAATATAGCTAGAGATTCGTGAAAGAAATATGCATAAAGAGCGAGTATTAATAATTTCCTTTCGCACTTTTCAGCTCTGCCTCGTCTCCTTCATTTCATTGTGCTGAGAATTGTAATCAATGCAAAGTTACATAAGATGCAGTTCTATTGCTGCACAAACACACCCACACGCACACCTAATGTCCTATTTTCCACTACACATTCTAAGAATATCAGCGCCGTTAACATTTTACTACACCCACACACACACACGTGCACTTGCAGCTAGTTGCGGCATTGAATATTGCAATTTCTCGTTTGTTTGCTTGGATGGCTGCTTTGCTTTTGTTGTTTATGCGCAATTGTTGTTGTATTATTGCCCTGCCGCTGCCGCTGCCGACATCTTGGCCATATTGTAGAAATCTTACCATGCGCTATTGATGAGCAAGTAATAAGCAGTGTGCATGAAGCGATGATGAAAGCGAGAAAGTATTGAAGGCGAAAAGAAAAGCAGAAAATGAAATGAAATTTTATGAATCAAAAATATTGCAATAATGAAAATTGCTTAGCCGTATTGCGCAACATTTGCGCGCTCACCTGTTATGGCAGGTATATACAAATGTATGTGTATATATAAAGATATGTCTGTGTGTAATTGTATAGCTTCGATTACGTGCCTGGAAATCACAAGGTTTCATTGCGTAATGCAGCCCATTGCTATTATGCGAATATTCAAAGCATTGCCAGTGTGTTTGTCAGGCACATTGTTCGAGGTTCGCTACTTTGCCCTTGAAATTTTGTATTATATATTTTAGGTATTAATTAAGAGGTAGAAACCTGCGAACTAAATCGTTCAATTTTATCTAAAGGAGAGAAATTTTGTTGTTTCCTTCAGTTTTGTTGTTTTTCATATTATAGTAGTTGTTGTTGTTACTGATTGTTAACTCGTAAAACAAGATATAGTTATTTTTATTTTAGAAGCGCCATTTTCAACCGACCACGAACCAGCACTTCTGTGAACCCCTCGAAAGGTCATTCGCAAAAATCATGTAATATATGAAAAACACAGACAACTCTTTTAACATTTTTAATAAAAGCTTTTTTATTGTAAGCTATAATTCTTACAAGCTTTGATTCTTAATGCTTTCTCAGAAATTAAAAAATGATGGCAACATGTATGGTACGGAAGTTAAAAAGTTTGTAAACTATAGAACTATCCTATATCAAGTACCACCAAATAACCCCTAATGTGTTTAATTNAAAAAAATTTTTTTTTATGACTAATGCCCAGCTCTTTACCGATGCTACGGCTGCTCCTATGCCGGTCTCTTTCGACCAATTCAGCGATTTTATCGGAATTTTCGACGACATGCCTTCCGGAGTGTGGTGCATCTTCGACCACCTCTACACCAGAACGAAAACGTTGAAACCATCGTTGTGCGGTGGAAATGGAAACTGTATTGGGTCCATAAATTGCACAAATTTTATTGACGGCTTGAGTTGCATTTTTGCCTTTAGCGTAGTAGTACTGTAAAATATGCCATATTTTCTCTTTATTTTGATCCATGTTTGCGACGCTATAACTCACGAACGACTTAAAAGAAACGACAATCAATCAAACGTGAAACGAGCATTCCAAAAAGGTATAGCATGACCCGATGCGACGAATAAAACTGGAACTACGCGTTATCAGCGCCAAGTAGCGAAAATACCACAAGACTTTTTTGACAACCTATTATATATTTTTATACTCTCGCAACAAAGTTGCTAAAGAGAGTATTATAGTTTTGTTAGCATAACGGTTGTTTGTAAATCCTAAAACTAAAAGAGTCAGATATAGGGTTATATATAGCAAAGTTATCAGGGTGACGAGTAGAGTTGAAATCAGGATGTCTGTCTGTCCGTCCGTCCGTGCAAGCTGTAACTTGAGTAAAAATTGTGATATCATGATGAAACTTGGTGCACGTATTTCTTGGCTCCATAGGAAGGTTAAGTTCGAAGATGGGCAAAATCGGCCTACTGCCACGCCCACAAAATTGCGGAAACCGAAAACCTATAAAATGTCATAACTAAGCCGTAAATAAAGATATTAAAATGAAATTTGACAGAAAGGATCGCACTAGGGAGGGCCATATTTGGACGTAATTTTTTTGGAAAAGTGAGCGTGGCCCCGGCCCCTACTAACTTTTTTGTACATATCTCGAAGAGACTTAGCAATCATTTATCCTGTAGCAACCGCATTGTAAGAAATACTTTAAAATTTAAGTTTTTGAAAAAAAAAAATATAAAAGTAGGCCGGCAACTCCTTAAAATTTTAAATTTTCTATAATATGACTACTAATTTTTATATTCAAATTTTACTGAACGCAATAATAATAAGTAAATTATAGAAATATGGCGACGTTTTTCAAAGTGTAGGAATTACATAAATATGGCAACTCTATAACAAATTTTTTATTAATTTAAAGATTTGTAGACAATGGTACATTTTTAACTTGAAGGTCATAAACTTAAAAATTATTTAAAAACTAAATAAGGTGGCAACTCCATAAAATGGTAAACTTGCCAAATTAAGACCTCAAACACATTTTTTTGTAGAATCGTGCTCTCCAATTTTACCGATTACACAATTTACCATTTTATAATTTTATAAATTTGGCTACTTTTACAAAATTTTGGTTACCTAAAAATTTAAAAATTGCAAAACGCACGTTAATATTTATAAGGTCTTCCCTCTCTGCAAACTAAATTTACATGCAACTACTGAAAATTCGTAGGAACATTTTTTTAAGCAAGATTGGGCAACACTTCTTTTTCTTGCCATAAACTCTGTTACAAAGTTTACAATATACAATATATGTGACCTGGTCTACGAAAATGGAGCTAACGTGCGGAAACTAGTTTTCTGTGAAAATTAATTTTTTAACACCTAAGAAGCCCCCTTTCCGTAGACCGGGTCACATATAGCGAAGACAAATTCACAAAAAAAAGTTCCATTACATTTTATTAAATTCAGTTCAGTGTTTAGTTTCGCTTATTGACAATGGGGAGCGAAAAGAAAGCGTATGTAAGTCGGTGATTGCTTGATTAACATAAGTGTGGAAAAATTCCTGGTGAAATATTTGAGACTTTCAAAAAATTTAACATTTCGAGAATGTTTGTTTGCGACACCATTGACCGTTTTCTACAGCTGATACTAGAAAGAACAGCCACCGTGCTCGAGTGGTTCGAAACAATTCGGCCGCAAAGACTCTTCGTGAACACTTTCACAAAAATTCCCTGCGAAAACAGAAAATTATTTAATTATTCAACAGAGAAGTGTCAACTTACTCAAGATGGTCTCTATATGAGAGCTTATCATAGGACACCTTTTGACAAAGCGTTTGAAGTAAGTTAGGCTCAACAAAACTAACGGTCGCAAAAAATGTTATTCCAACGGTCACCAAGCTGCTTATTGTTGGAGGGTTTTTTAAAAGGCATGACAAAGCAGTTAAGCAATACATTCTTCTGTGAAGAGTATTGAATCCTCAAGCAATATTCTGCTTCAGTACACAAGGCCAAAAATACACAGCAGTGGCTTAAAGTTAATTTTCTTGATTTCATAGCTTCAGATGACTGGCCCCTAGAAGTATTGATTTGAATACAGAGTTGGAGAACATGGCCTGACGAATACCCCACAGAAACACCAATTGAAATTGTGCCTGCTACTGTTGATCAATGGACTAATATTTTTAGCGCTTTTGTAAAAGCAAAAGGTGACTTCTTAGAATAAAATTTTGTACACCATGCATTGAAGGTACTGATAAGGAAATTTGCTTAACTTAAATAAAATAACAAAAATAATTTCAATAATTTTTTTGAACCCTTTTGTCTGCTTGATTTTGTTGTGTTATGTTTTGGAGATCAATGTATAAGATTAAGTCTCATCAGATAGAAAACAATTAATTAGGTTTTGCAAAAATTGTAAAATTCGTTATTGTTTTGAAGATTTTAACAAAACCAAATTGAATCAATGATTTTAGTGCGACAATTATTTAGTGGTGCATATGGCTCTTTTAGCATCACCCAGAGATGTTTTATTTGGTTTAAGTCTTGGCTGGACGATTCCCACTCCCAAACATTGATAGAAAATTCATTAAAAAACTTTGGTGCCAAAAGTCTTGCGGTATTTTTGTTGAATTTTTTTCAATTTTCAATTGTTCACAAAAAAATTTTTTTTTATGACTAATGCCCAGCTCTTTACCGATGCTACGGCTGCTCCTATGCCGGTCTCTTTCGACCAATTCAGCGATTTTATCGGAATTTTCGACGACATGCCTTCCGGAGTGTGGTGCATCTTCGACCACCTCTACACCAGAACGAAAACGTTGAAACCATCGTTGTGCGGTGGAAATGGAAACTGTATTGGGTCCATAAATTGCACAAATTTTATTGACGGCTTGAGTTGCATTTTTGCCTTTAGCGTAGTAGTACTGTAAAATATGCCATATTTTCTCTTTATTTTGATCCATGTTTGCGACGCTATAACTCACGAACGACTTAAAAGAAACGACAATCAATCAAACGTGAAACGAGCATTCCAAAAAGGTATAGCATGACCCGATGCGACGAATAAAACTGGAACTACGCGTTATCAGCGCCAAGTAGCGAAAATACCACAAGACTTTTTTGACAACCTATTATATATTTTTATACTCTCGCAACAAAGTTGCTAAAGAGAGTATTATAGTTTTGTTAGCATAACGGTTGTTTGTAAATCCTAAAACTAAAAGAGTCAGATATAGGGTTATATATAGCAAAGTTATCAGGGTGACGAGTAGAGTTGAAATCAGGATGTCTGTCTGTCCGTCCGTCCGTGCAAGCTGTAACTTGAGTAAAAATTGTGATATCATGATGAAACTTGGTGCACGTATTTCTTGGCTCCATAGGAAGGTTAAGTTCGAAGATGGGCAAAATCGGCCTACTGCCACGCCCACAAAATTGCGGAAACCGAAAACCTATAAAATGTCATAACTAAGCCGTAAATAAAGATATTAAAATGAAATTTGACAGAAAGGATCGCACTAGGGAGGGSCATATTTGGACGTAATTTTTTTGGAAAAGTGGGCGTGGCCCCGGCCCCTACTAACTTTTTTGTACATATCTCGAAAACTACTATAGCTATGTCAACCAAACTGTATAGAGTCGTTTCTTTTAGGCAYTTCCATATACAGTTCAAAAATGGAAGAAGTCGGACAATAACCACGCCCACCTCCCATACAAAGGTTATGTTGAAAACCACTAAAAGTGCGTTAACCGACTAACAAAAAACGTCGGAAACACTAAATTTTACGGAATAAATGTCAGAAGGAAGCTGCATCCAGGTTTTTTTTAAATTGAAAATGGGCGTGGCGTCGCCCACTTATGGACCTAAAAACAATACCTCAGGAAGTACTCAACCGATTTCAATGAAATTCGGTGTATAATATTTTCCTAATACCGTGATGACATGTACCAAATATGGATGAAATCGGTTCACAACCACGCCTGAAATCTCGATTATCACTTTATCATGCGAGAGTATAAAATGTTCGGTGACTGCCGAACTTAGCCCTTCCTTACTTGTTTTCAATTGATTTCATACACAAGCCTGCATCCTCTACTCTGAAGTTCCCCCACTCAAACCAAAACTGAGGCAACAAACTCTAGTGTCGTTACAATACCGTTAGTATAATAGGCATAAGCCCAAACTAGTATATACCTGCTATCTAGGTTCGCTTTCAATATCTGTCTAACTCTAATCTCTATACATTTACATGTGCATGTTCTATTGACACTTCTATCAATTCATTTCCCACATTTGTCTGTTGGTTTTGTAACGAAACACTTTGATCTCAATTAACCGAAACAAAGTCAAATTTAAATTTTGTATTTATTATATACTCACACACATACATACCTACATATACAATCCACATACATATACGCACCCATACAAGTCACACAATGGCAAATAATCAAAGTAAAAAAGTTTTTGTTGAATTGTCGAAATGAATGTTGAAAGGCTGTCTCATTTGGCAAATCTCATTTGAAATTTTAGCTTCATTAAGGCGTGTATGTCAAGCCAACGCACACGCACACATGCATAGATGTACACCCACAGGGGAATGGACACACGCGGTGCGCTGACGTACGCAGTATCAAATCAAGGGGCGGAGCTCACCGCAAAAGCTCATTATGGCAAGAAACCCAGTAGGAATATTGTACTTTTCTGTTATTATTCAACCAAACGTAAAGATTCAGATATATCCAAGCAGCGATGGTAGTTCCAGTCCGTGACGTGTTAAGAGAAGTTCCATGGGTAAGGAAATGCAAACGAAGTGGTCGTATTTGAAATGAAATCGAATATTCTGATGGACATCGTACAATGACGGGCCAGATCCCCTATAAGCGAAAAGAAAAGTTATTTGGGCAAAGGTCTGCCAGACATTTCGTCACATATTTTGCCATAGGAGACCTTAGCGATTACGTCAGTTTTTCTCAAATATTTGATCAGCGCTCATTGAGCTCTCTTAATCTTAAGCCCTGCCCAGTTATAATGAGATAAAATTCTCAATTCTTGCCAACTCAGCAGTATTGAAACTAGCAGCAATATGTGTACTTTCTTTCTGTAGTTGTCTAATAGCTAAGCATCTACTTTGAAATCGCTGTAGTGGCCTGAAAACTAGAAAACAGTGATTTAGAAGTACAAGCAGAACTTCATTTGATGTTTGTGAGATCAACGCCTCGCTACACCTATAGCCTTGGAGACAGAAAAAGCAGAAGTTACTCAAAGAACTATGTTTGGATTCAAACTATTTTGAATGATTCTGAAGTTCTATCAAAGACATAAAATGGTGAATACGCAAGATAGAAAAGGTTTAAAGAAGGCTACCTTCTCTTTCAGTTTGCCGAGCATTTTGTTTATAAATTCCCTACAAGGAACATAACAACCAAACTCCCTCAAGCACTTTAAATCGTGGCAGCTTCAGTGCGGCGTGTCAATCACTCATTGCCTCCGCTCTCTAATGCCACAACAGCTCAGCTGCTCATAAAATGTCAATTGCTGCTTATCGCATTGCAATCGTTACTTAAATATATATATATATATATAATTGAAGTACGTATGTGTGTGTGCGTTTGCGACGTGGCAGAGGGGTTGCAATTTGTTCGCTTGATTGTTTTGATGCGCCAAACGCTCGAGCCAAAAAACAAATCAAATTAAAAGGCGATGACATAAGCGACAAAGTTGTAGGTATGGCCAAAGGGGTTGTGAAGAAAGTTGAGGAGGAAAAATTATGAAGACTTGAATGACGCGCAGATGCTGTGTATGTGTGTGCCTGTGACTCAGCAGAGGTTTTGTTAGTGGTTGAATTGTCTGATGACTTTAGCAAGTATGTCTGATGCTCAGATCAGCAAAAATTTGTAACGCATACAGTCACATATACATACACATTTCTGTATAAATTTGACAATCATTTTGTGGGCGCTGCCGAAATGTCATATCCCCACACTCGTATACGAGCCACTCAAAAGGAGACATGAAAAGCTCTAAATGATGAGAAAGAAATTTAAAATCAAAAAATCTTTATTACAGTGATGATAAAATCTGAAACAAATACATCTAAAGCCGTTTGCTTTTGTTGCGCAGACTTTGTCTGCTGTCGTGTGGCATTATAAAGTTGTGAGGTTAGGGTCGCTGTGTTGTAAAATTGTCAAATTGGTTTGACAAATTTCTAAATCAAACGATTCTGCGGTGCTTTGTTTACGAGTCCGCGGAGCTGGTGGTCGGTGCGTAAGTTCAGCCAGTTTAATCGAGTTTCCAAAAAGTTTGCGGAATGTGATACTTCAAAGTAATTTATATCATTTTGATTGCTCATAATAAAATGATGACGTAAACAGGAAAGTTAATATTGATTGTGTAGATGTAATGTTGGATAAAAGAGTTGTCAGTATTTTTTATCGAAAGTTTCATAATATGTCTCCTCGGTGTTATTAAGATGAGATTCCTCGATTTTTGCCACCCACACAACTATTCAAACGTGCGCAGGGGAAACGCTTCCTCTAGTTTTCTTTTATTGGATTGAGTTCAGCTTTAAACCAGACATGAAAACAAGATGAAGTGCGATATTATCCTTTTACGAGTCTTTACATTACCTCTCTACTTACGCCTGCACGCTTCAAATAAGCCTGTGGGTCAATCTTCCCGTTGTCGGCGCGTCCCATCGTTTCTACCAGTAGTTGTGGCTTGTTTGAATTTCATCCTTCTACTTCTCTACTGTTAATCGCCTGCCCATACTTTTGCACCTGTCGTATACTATTATATTTTTAGTTCCATCCTATGCCGTAGTGCTAGTCCGCATACACCAATATTTATTGACCACCATTGTTATTATTCTTCTTCGCGCGGCCATTACGCGTTCGGATTTTTCATATACCTTGACGATGTGCGTCTTGTAGCCTCGTGTTTCCGCGGTACTTCAGTGACTTCTGTATTATAAAGCTATGGCCATCAATATTTCGTGTGATATCTTCAATCCACTAATCGTACACACATTATCCGCTATAGTATCTTGTCAGTCGTATCCATTATGCAGAGCAGTCAGGATGAGCTAGGCTCACCGGCTGGCTAATTTAGCTTCTGTAAACAGACCAGTTGCAGCTGTTTCCATGCCTCTTTGCCATTTAAAATACCTCTATGTCAGTAACTGTTGTGGCTTCCTTTTTAGCAGGTCAATCTACTCAGACTGTCGCAGATTTTTCACGGTAGTTTTTAGTAGCACATGGCAGGGTAATGCTGGTTTTTCTTCTGAATTTCGAAATTACCAGCTTATAAGCATTGTAACACAGATTTGCATCGATTTTTGCACAAAACTGTTTTGGTGGTTTCTGCGATATATGCGCCTTAGATTCTCAAATATGAATCAATATATGTATTTTTCAACTAAGCTTAGCTTTTTTCACATACAATTTTTGGAATTTATTTTACTTGTGCTTGCAGTGAAATAAATTTGTAGAAAAAACCCTTTTTTGAAATAGCTTAAAATATATATGTATGTACATGTATATATTTATAAATATTGTTGTTTATATGTATGTACATACGTGTAGGAGCAGTCAACCAAAATTTAATAAAAATATGCGTATAAAAATATTTATTTATTCCGCCATCAAATAAACACAGAATTTTCGTCAATATTTTCCACGAATTTCCATTTCACTTGAGCAAATAATATTTTATGGCGAAATTCATGCTTTTACAACTGCACAGCTCTTTGCAGCCGCATGCAAACATTTTTCTGTGCTTGTGTGTATTTGACGTGTATGTATGTAACTGTACATCATAATTTTCGAATCAGTCATCGTCATTTTGAGTGCGTCATCACTACTACATTCCACAATGCCAATGTGAACAAACATAAATACCAATAAATGTTGATACACAAAATACTCAATGTCAGCATGAATGGGAAACACACACACTCACACACACTCGCAGGCACTCATACACACACGCTCCACTTATGTGTACAGCAGCGCAAATGCATAAAAAGGCATTAGGGCGAGTGCATAATGGCAATGAAATGCTTTTTTATGGCACAACGACAACAACAACAGTTGTATACTTACAACAACACAAGCACACTCTGGCGATTGTGCAAGGCACGTTAAAATCACATATCGTCACATAAAAGTACCCATAAGCACAAACATAAATAGCAATATCGGCATGTGGAGTGTATTGGCATTGCTCTGCCTGCTTGCTTGCCAGCTTGCTTGTTATGCTGAGATATGGGTCTCACTAACGTCATTCACATCACTTGCAGTTATCACTCGATATATTCCATTCGTTGAACCATGTGTCGGAAGTGGCTGTGTGTATGTGTGTGTCAGCATGCACTTCGATTTGTTTGTTTGCATTTGTGCGACAGGCATTAATCATCGGTTGTGGAACTTATTGAATGTTATGGAGTGCTCTTGCAACACACTTTCAAATGGCAACGAGGCCAGGATCGCTGGCGACACATTGTGTGTCATTAGCTATAAGATGCCAGCAAACACAAATGTAAATATATATGTTTAAGTACCTGTAAATGGCTATGAATGGTTAGTTGATGAATAGTAATAGCTTGAAACCTTTTAAGCAAATATTTTACTTTGCGTTAGAGCATTTTTCAGTTGCGAATAGTATTTTGAATATCACTTACTTCAATATAAAGTTCTTTTCATTAGAAAATCTTTGAGCGAGCAGTGTTAATATGGACGCCTTCAAAATGTTCGAAACACTCGCTAACAGTAAACAGGAAATTACGTTCCACAAAAATAATTTTTTTGTTTTTCCAAGGAGCTACCTAATTAAAAAACAAAACGTTGAATACCGAATTACATTCCACAAATTGGAATCTACAAAATATGTTCCATAAAATAGTTGGCTGCAAATATTCGTGATTTTATTAAACTATTATTAAATTCTTTTTACGCGTGTATTTCTAGTTTTTCAAGCATTCACAGATTGGAATCCATATAATATGTACCACAAGATATGATCCACAAATTATGTTCAACAAAATACGTGCGATGGTATGAAATTACTTTAACGGNAATATGTACCACAAGATATGATCCACAAATTATGTTCAACAAAATACGTGCGATGGTATGAAATTACTTTAACGGATATGCTGCTAGGTTTTCAAACATTCACAGAATGTGATCCACAGAATAGCTAGCTTCAACCATTCACGACCTTTTCATCTTTGTTTCTGTGTAGGCTGCTAGTTTGCGAAATATCAGTTACTAAATAAATAATATTTTGTGGAATGTAACTTCAGTTTGGAAAAAGGAACGTTACCTTCTTTGCAAATCTTATCTACTGAAATATCACCCGGACTACTTTAGTAGTTTAACTTTTAGTTAAAATCTATACTTCAGAAGATCTTGACTATTTCAAGTGTTCCAATGGTCTACTGGAAAATAAAGGTTATTAGAAAAATGTTTCTAATTGTTATGAATAAAAATCAAGTATTATCATTTTCGCGGAAAATGCTTTACAGGCCATAATTTGGGTTAAAATTAATTTTAGTTGTCTTTCAACGAGGGAAAACGATAAAAAAAACGCTAATGAAATTAATAATAACACTGGTACGCAGTCGCAATTGTGATGGCGCTGTTTTGCTAATTTTGGATTGCTGGAATCAAAAATTATATTCAAAAATTTTTAGTAGGTGTACATAATGCATATTTTGGAAAACAAATTCGTAATAGGGCACCTCAAATATCCCACAGATCTCTTAGCACACCCGTTGCAAATTTTTTCTTCAGATTTGTTTAGTAATTTAATTTTACTACCATTTAATATGGCAGTAAATGGTATGATGCTAATGGCGGTTGTCGTGGAGAATTCTATAAATGCTAAATTATTTGAAAGAATAAGTTCCACATATTCGCCCAATAATTGAGTTCCACAAATACAATCCACACTTAAATCTCATTTATAAACAATAATACATATGTTTATCTTGGAGAATTATGTAAATAAACAATTATTTTAAAAAATAAGTACCACATATTAGACGTAAATTTTTTATTAACACGATAAAAAGTACTACCACAAAATAGCTAAAAAATATTTACATTACATAAATAGAATACAGATAATAAGTTTAAAAATTTATAAACAATCCCAGATATTTTAATTTTGAAGCATTGCGTAAAAAAATGGTTTTGGAGAATAAGTTCCACAAATTACGTTCCACATATTAGATGTTAATTTTTTATTAACATTCAGGCTATTCACGATAAGGTAGTTATTGGGTTATGTGGTATGTGATTAAGTAAACAACAACAAAATGCGGTATGACAAAATAACCAACTTTGACCA